>NC_061118.1:146118255-146132278 GCF_002878395.1 Capsicum annuum
TTATTTTTTAGTTTTTATTTGTTTATTTATTTTTAGAAAAAAAAAAAGAAATCCTAAATTACCCAAACCACCCACAAGTCCCACTCTCACAAAACCTCTCCCCTATCTTCCCATAACACACACACGACAAACACACACACACACGACACAAACACACACATATACTAATTATATATAACACACACATGCACACAATACAGGGGGGAGGGGGTCAAGAAAACAAAAGAAACAAAGAAGAAAACAAAAGAAACAAAAAGAAACAAAAGAAACAAAAGAAACAGAAGAACGGAGACGAAAAGGAAAAAACAACAAAAAAAAAGAGACGAGTTAAGGATTTCGTTCGAGATTTCGGTGACATCGTCTTTACTTCTACATTCGATTTTGTCAGGTTCTTATTTAATGTATTTATTTTGTTATAATTGTGTTGTCGAAGCATAAACAAATTTATTTGGTGAGAAAAGTATATCTTGTCATCCTTTTAACTCTAGTCTTTGGTTCTAGTGTGTCAAGTCTTTTTCCAATTCTATAATGTATGTCAGCATTCTGTTAAGTTGGAGTCTCCCTGCTATCTTTTCATGCTGTATGCATTTAACCTATTAGTTACCACTATAATTGCTTTTCTTCCAACTTGAGTAACTATATGTCATTCAATGTGATAGATTGCTGGTAAAGTTATGCTACATTGTTAACTTCTTTTATAACATGCATGTTATGAATATAATAAGAGTAGATTAGAGAAAAAAAATAAATAACACAAGACAACACAGTGATGGTAAAATAAAAAAAAAAAGGGGGAGATAAGAGAATGAGAGACAAAAAAGAACTTAGTGTGAAGTTTTATTTACGACTCTGAGTTCTTGATTCCTAAAAGTTAGTTATTGTTAACCTTTGAAATCAATAAATCGTACTCGTAGTCGTTTTGATGTTTTCTTATAGCATGCTCAAAGTCTTATGCTATCTTGTTCGAAAGCTTCGAGCTTTGAACGAACAAAGAAAATTTTTGTCTACGAAAGGTTCATTCTTAGTCATTTCGTTGCTATTTTTAAAGTTATGATTTTTTTTCCCAATGATTTTGCTTAAAATAAGTCAAAAGTTCACTCGTTATGCTAGTTGATATTTGTAAAGTGATTCCTTTAGGTTCTACTACGTTGATTTACTAAGGGGTTATAAGCATGTAAAAACCCATTAAATTAAATGATCTAGCAACATTACATTATTGTTTGTTGTAGGTATCCTCATTATCATTAGAATAAAATCATGTTAAGCCTAAAAGGCTGTTAAAGATAGCTTGGTAACATATTGTAATATTGTATGATTTTTTTTCTATTTGGAATTCTTGTTTGAGGCATAATATTTAATAGTAGGCGATTAATATAATCGGCTGTGGAATTTGAAAGAGATGTATTAATCTGATTTAATTGACTTTTATTAGGTTTTTGATTAGTATTATTTGAAGTAATAGATTTTTTTTATCAGACTATTCATACTGTCTTATAATGTGGATACAGTCCCTTCTTTTGATTAATTTTATTTTAATAAGAAGTTTTATCACTTACTTAAACCATTCCTTACGAGACTTTACGAGATGAATCCCAGAATATTAGACCTTTACTTTGTTTAAGTTCCAAATTAGCATATTAATCAATGGAATGAAAAAACTAGATGGATTGCGAATTTAGTTTCTTGCACTTCAATGACACTATCTTTTCTATTTTCTAATTTTTGTGTTTGTTTTCATCTTTCATATTTTGATACTTACCAAGTTTCAAAAATAGTTTTGAGGGATAAATTAATAATTACTCTCTTTATTTATGAATTTCAAGAAAAGTGCAAAGGAAAAAAAAAAATAGACAGCTAATACGAGAGAAAAGGATTGTTCTCATTACATCTATCAAAAATACCTACTCAAATACTCCTGTTTGTTTTTGTTTAGACTCGTATTTGCTTAACACTTTAAAAAATTATTTTTTTATTTATTTTTTCTTATTCAATATTTAATTGACATATTTATTAATAAATAATAAATAAAACAATAATTTTATTATACCACTCTTTGAATATCCTCTTCGTCCATTTTTACTTGTTAATTATTGCTTTGAGAAATCAGAAACGTATTGAAATTGATTATATTGAATAATAAAGATAAATTAGAAGCTAGATGGTAAGTTATCTTTTGATTTTAAATCAAACAAATAAAATAGATATTTATATTTAATATAATGGACAAGTAAAAGTGGATTGATGTAGTACTTGTTCCATTCACTTTTGCTTGTCCATTATCCTAAAAATTAGAGGTGACACCTGAGTTTTTTTTGTTATAAACTTTTATTAGGTATATTATTATTGTTGTAACATCTAAAATCTAAATAACTTATTTGTATTAGGGATAGTATAATAAATTTATTACATTAGTTTTTAAGGTGTGTAATTAAATCAAATATGGATAAATAAATATGAATGGAAGAATTATTTATTAAGAATCTATTTTATTAAATTAATTATATTAATTGTAGCTTGAAAATTCTAGTTTGACTACTACTAATATTTTTTGTAGTTACTTACAATGATAATGTTGAAAAAAATAATAAACTTTTCTTCATATAAAAAGAAGTGGTTAAGCATATTTTTCTTTTTTTTGTTTTTTATTTGGTGTCTGGTACCCACATTAGAGTTTGACTAATTTAAATTCACACCGTGTAGAATCGTAAATTTCATCCACTGCACCACATCGTTTGATGATTATCTTCTAAATTAACAAGTGCATAATATGTGGGATTTTATTTAAAGTTCTATTGATGTTCTTGCTTCTTACCTACACTGGATAACTTAACCACAGAAAGTCGACAGTATGATTTAATACATGCACCAGGTAAAGTCTGTTTTTTTTTTTGGTTTTTACTTCAACCACCCACTCAGGCTTTTTGCCACACTATGTTGACAATTTTTTCAAAATTATCTAATTTTCTAGTCTCAATATTTAAAAATTTATATCGGATTAACTTTGATTCATAAAATTATTCTTAATAGAAAAGTCGGTTTATATAATTGTCTCTCAAATCTCGATGCCATCGTATTTCATTTGTTCAAATTTATGTGGCATATTTCATTAAAAAGAATTATACAAATTTATCTTTTTAAAATAGTCAATTCTGAAATTTATATTTGACCCACAAGGAAACAATTTATTATCAGACCGATATCTATTAATCTAGATCTATTACTACTTGATTAAGAGTACAAGTTTTAATAATTATTATTTATTTCTTTATTTTTTTGGTCCAATCAAATCCACTACTTAAATTGAAATCGAGAAGTCTTAATTAAAATTGAAAAATAAATAGATACATGCCAATAAAACTACATGATGTTTTAGTCATTGTGGAACCTAACACAAGTAGATTAACGAAACACAATTTCATAAAATGGGAGAATATTCAACATGCAAATATTGGACTGAAGAAAAGTAGTATTAACATTCACAAATTTATCAAATATACTCTTATATATTAGAGTTATAAGTTTTATTTAATGACGATGAAATTTTTATTTATTTATACAATCGAATCATTTTCTCCATGCTTTCCAATTTATGGAGTTGATTCCTCGAATTGTTTTTTTTTAAAAAAAAAAAAACTATAGAACTTTTCGTTTTAAAGATTATTAATTATGATATCGAAGTGATTATAAAAAAAATTATAAGGGTAAGAAGAAAACAAATAACATCAGATTGGTTTGAAATATAATAGTATTTGTTATTTTTTGGGGGTCCTATAAAATGATCGAAAACGACTGAAGGAATATGGTATTGGTATGTAAATCTCAATGACAACTAATTTTATACTCTTTTCATTTTATTTTATGTGTCATTCTTTCTTTTTAATTTATCTTAAAAAGAATATCACTTTATTATAATTAATAATAATTTAATTTTAAATTCATTTTTTATAAAATTATTTAAAATTACACAAATATCAACGAATGATCTTAGCCACAAATTTAAAAAAAAAATCTTTTTTCACTGAAAAATCCTGCCATATAAAATAGGATGAAGGAAATACTCGTTGGCCTAATAAGACGGTGATTAATTTGCTATTAGACGTTAAACTAGGCCAATAGTGTATATTTTAAGTTGTTTAATATACTTAATTTAATCAATTTTACTTATTTATTTTGGTATTTGCTTGCTCTTAAAAAACAACGATTGATATGAGAATTTTACGTTGATATTTAATACATCCTTTGTTTAATTTGGATTTTGCATCACCTTTTAAAAAAATGATTGATAGGAGTATCTTACTTTCTTCGTTTATTTTTACTTGTTCGGTTAATACTAAAATTTATATGTCTAAAAAATATTTCTCCGATTTGAAAATTTATAATTTACTAAGAATACTTCTCCAGTTTGAAAATTTATAATTTATTTTTATAATTTACTATTTATTATCTAATACAATTTTTAAATTATTAAAATTATTATATTCAAAAAGTGACATAATAAACTTATTCTAATTATTTGTTGTTCCTTTAAAGTTCATGTCTAATTAATAGTGAACAACTAAAAAGATATAGTGGACAGGTACATAATACACAATTAAGTTTTGAAAATTCGTTAAAAAGATCTAAAAACTATTAATACTAAGGTAAAATCATGAAAAAAGAAACTATCTTTCCTAATAAATAAAATTTACTTTTAAAACAACGAATAAGTAAATATGAAAGGAGGTAATAATTTATCGATTTTATAATAGTTGATCTTCTTATTAAAAATATTTGTTTAATTTAGTTATTATTTCATTTATGAAATCAAGATAATTTTATTATATTCTTTCAATATTATTTCCATCCTTAAATCACCATTAAAGTGTATATATTTAAATTTATATTCTCAAAGCACAATTAATAAGATCAATTTGATATAACAATAAATCCCTAATAAATATTTTTCAAAGGTAAATACCAATTCAATAAGAACCAATTATTTTGAAATCATAATACTTTCTATGTCATCTTTATTTGTCCACTTTCCAATTGACACAAAGATTAAGAAACAAATGATAGGGGGTAATTTTTTCGTATTATCTTTTATATATAATAAATTTAATACTTTAAAAATACGATATATAATTAATCATAGTTAATGATATGTTTAATAATATTTATTCAATTTATAAAATTAATGAATAATTTATTTATTTTTATTTTTAACGTTAACTATATTTTTTATCTAATATATTAATTTATTATATTTAAAAAATAATATGATAAAAATAATTTTTATTATTTATGCTTCTTAATTTCCGTGTCAATAGATAACTAAAGACGACAGCGGAAGTAGAAATATACACCACCAAAAAATTTGGTGCAGCGGATGAGATTGTTGCTCCTTTAATCATAAATCTCGAATTTGAATCTTGGGTATGAAAAATCTTTGATAGAAAGTGCTTTCTCCAGAATGAAATCCTACGCAGTGCAAACTCAAATTAATCGAATTCCAATACACGTACCAAACCCGAATGAAAACAAAAAAAAGAAATATGGAGACAGTACACATGAAATCGGACCCCATTTCTCTCTTATTTGTCGGTCAGTGCACGCACTCACGAGAATCGATGTGAGTCTCTCTCTATACACATACCGCGTGGACCTCTTCCTATCTGCTAGGTGCCCCCCCGCCCACCCACGCACAAAATACCCTGCCCTTTGACAATTTTAATAGTCAACCCCTCCAAAACAAAAATGTTTTTTTTTTATTTTCAATTGTGTGAATCATTGTGAGAGGAAAAAAAATTAAGATGAGGACAAAAGATAAGTCCCTTTGAATAATCTTCATGAAAATTATTTATTTAAATTTATGTGTCTATATTGTGCTAACCAACAAACCTTAAAATCCTTATCTTCTTTCTTTTTTTCCTTTTTGGAATCTTTACTCAAATCAAGTCTTTAGCACTTTTATTAAACAATTGTTAAGTTGTTGACATGTTATAGCAAATGCTTTGCTTATCCAATGTTAAAGATGGAATACAATTTTATGGCTTGTGACTATGAAAAAGTTAAAAGAAAGAGAGAGAGATAAACAACACCTAAGCAACACCATTGTCATTTTATTGGAAAAATTCCCAACCACTTTCATTTTCTTTTTATGTATGTTGCATAGTAATGTAAAAGTAAAAAAGGTTCAACTAAATAAACTTCTATCATTACAATTAGAATTTGTGGTATGTTGCATAAATTATATTCCTTCTATTGATGTATGTACTTTCCTTTCTAGCTCGTACCCAATGAAAAGGTCATAACTTCATTAGTTAAAAATAATTAATTTTACATTTTTTATTTCCAACGAAATGATTTGTGATCATATAATATCCATGAAATATTTTCGATCACACATTTTGATTTTTTCTCCATAAATTTCATTTCTCGTCAAATAGAGTATAATAATTTTTACTTGATACTTACTCCATTTATTTTTTACTTATTCAATATTGACTTGACACACTCCTGGAGTAACAATAAGTCATAAATAAATCGACAATTTAATTTACCACTATCTCACCATTCAGCTATGATAATTCACTATTTAGGAAATGAATTGAGAAAGAATTATAGTTAATAATAAGGGTAAAAGGAACTAAGTGATAAATTATCTCTTATTTTCTTAAACTGTACAAAATAAAAGTAAATCTCTATTTTAACATTCCCTCCATCAGACAATACGTATCCATTATTTCTGATACACAAGTTAAGAACTAATAAATAATAGGGATAATTTTATTGTAATTAATCTTTACGTATAATAAATTTAATGTCTTGAGAAATGTTTTGGATGAAAAGTAGTATTCATTAATAGATAAAGTGGATAGAAAATAATAAATATCTATTAATTTTTTAAATTAAATAAGTATTACTAAATAATATCTATTTAATATTTATTATACAATTAAAAAAAATATTCCCTCCGTCCCAAATTGGGATGACACAGATACTAAAAAAAATAATAAATAACATGGCTAATTTACCATAGTACCCCTATTAAATGATGTTTACATTTTAATTTAAAGAAAAAGTAATTAATGCAAAGGGTAAAATATGAAAAAAAAAATTATCTTGTCTTGATAAGTAAAAAAAAACAAGTAAAATTGGACATTAAATTAAGAAATTTGGGATAAATAAAATGGAACGGAGGGAGTAGTATACAAGTAAAAATGTATGGAGGGGCTATTTTGGAAGAATACATGTGTTAATACTCCTATCTTGAAGTTGTAAGTAGCACACAGATTACTGACAACTCAAATCTTGATCATATGAGGACTTAATGTAAGTAAAACTCATTAACTTTAACCCATAAAAGAAAAGGTCCAATGTTCACAAATAGAGATCAAAATGAAAATAGTTGTTGTGCCCCACCTTCTCTCTCTCTCTATACATATTAGTGAAACCAGCCAAATCACAAACACACAATACAATCTCTCTTTTTCTATAAATAATACTTAAATGTATTCCACTCATTTATGCTTCTCCTTAGATCCCTTTCCATCTCTCTACCCTCAAAAAAGTCAGCGCCTTGTTTTGTCCTCTTTTTCTCTCTCTCTCTCTCTCTGCTCTTCCTCTCTCTCTATCCCCTAAGAAGGTCAACATGGAGGAAGATTGGGATCTACATGCAGTGGTCAGAGGCTGCACAGCTAGTTCCACCACCACAACCACCAGCACCACCACCACTGCAACTTCATGTTGTAGCTTCCAACCAAGACAAGATGGCAACTTTTTCAGCTTTCAAGATCCATTTGTGCCAAGATTTGACAACCCCACAAGTGATTTTGAAGAGTTGCATAATCTTTACAAGCCTTTCTTTCCTAAATCACAAGTACAACCACAACAACAAGTACCTCGTTCTCCTCAAAATAATATAATACCCATTTCACCCCTCTCTGTTCTTGGTGGACTACAAGATCTATCAGCACCTCAACCAACACTAAAACAACAGCAGCAGCAGCAGCAACAACAGCAACAACATATTCATCAGTTTTTTAACAGTACAAGACTAACACAACCCAAACAATCTCTGTCTGTAAATGGTTCAACAAATAGTACAATTACTGCTTCTTCTTCACTTGGTGTCTCACATACTCAAAGCCCAAGACCTAAAAGAAGGTAACTTTTAACATTTTATTTTTCATTTCTATGTATTAAGATATTTGAAGTTTCTTGATGTAAGGATTGGACTTTTTAAAAAAATAAAAATTCACACATTTTAATGGAATTTATTTTTATTTTTTTTCCTCAGGAAAAATCAATTAAAGAAGGTATGCCAAGTACCTGCTGAAGGTTTATCTTCTGACATGTGGTCTTGGAGAAAATATGGACAAAAACCCATCAAAGGCTCTCCATATCCAAGGTAGTTCCTTAATTTCTGTTTTAGTACATTTTAAAGTATGTTTAAAGCAAAAAAAAATAATGATAATTTTTGTTCTAATTAAAGTTTTCTGATAAATTCTGGTTTGTTCCTTTGTGTTAAACAGGGGATATTACAGGTGTAGCACGTCAAAGGGTTGTTTAGCCCGAAAACAAGTGGAGCGAAATAGATCCGACCCGAATATGTTCATTGTCACCTATACAGCTGAGCACAACCACCCCATGCCAACTCACCGGAATTCCCTCGCCGGAAGTACCCGTCAGAAGCCGGCGAATTCCGAAGCTGGCACCACTGCAAGCGACTCTAACAAACCTACCAGCTCATCGCCGGTATCTTCGCCGGCGTGCCATTCTACGGCGACGGAGAAGCAAGAAAGCAGCAGGGAAGAAAAAGAAGACATTTTCGAAGACGAGGACGAAGAATTTGGCAGTTCCAATATGGGGTTAGATAACATGGAGCCTGCAGATGATGATTTCTTTGAAGGGTTAGATGAACTCGCTGCTCAGGCCACCGGGGATTGCTTTTCCGATAACTTTCAGGGGTCTATGCAGCTGCCATGGCTGTCAAATAATGCCACAACCACCGCAGCTGGCGGTGTTTGACTTGCCGGAGGAAAGTATATTTGAGAAACTGATAAAGTTGTCACGTGATCAATAGTTGATGGTTCAAATCGTGAAAACAGTCACTAGCAGAAATGAAATGTAAGGCTGCATATAATAGATTTTTATGGTCCAACTCTCACGTGTAGCAGGAGCTTTAATTCATTCGAGTGTTGTTTAGAAAAAAAAAAGTAGAAGAAATTGATGCTTTTCTTCTTATTCACTTTTCTCTTTCACTTGTAGGAGTATCTTTTTGTCCGTTAGAGATATAGGAAAAAGGAAAGTAATAGAGAATCTTCAAATCACCGTGTCTTTATATTACGTAGTATTTTTTTTTTCAAAAGAATTGTTCTCTTTTTGTACGTGTTGGGTATAATCCATTCCCCATCATCATCATAGTAGAGAGAACTTGTAGAGGATAAAGGAAAAAGGGAGGGTTAGATTCCAATGTTCTTTGTAAGTAGTTTCTTATGTTTGACATTCGGTTTTCTATATTTACATTAGAGCTTTACTGCTTTGGGTTCACGCTGCGTTGAGTCTCTTTGGAATTGTATCTGCATTGGAGCTTGGACTAATAAGAATTCATGCTACGTTGAACCTATTGAGGATCATATCTGCATAGAAGCTTCATGCAATGTTGAACCTATTGAGGATCATATATCTGCATAGAAGCTTGACTAATTTGAATTCATGTCACGTGAAACCTATTTAGAAGAAGTATTTCTTATTAGGGATTTTTTTCATATTCAAAGCTTGAAATTGAGATGTTAGTTATTCGTTTAATTATATTGGATGATAAGGTAGTTAGGTACATAGAGACGGGGTTAAAAGGTTTCATTAGTTGTTAAAATGTTGTAATTTTATAGTAATCATGATCAATGATTCAATTTTCTTTTTTTTTCAATTGTAACCTTTTTCATACCTTTTGTGGTGCTTGTTTCACGTTAGTGTGCTTGAGTGTTTGTGCTACTAATTATGTCTGGGGGAATTTGAGTCCTACCAAATGGAATCTAGGGAAATTTGCTGGCCAATTTTACTCCAAACACCACCATCTTTGCTTTTCGATTGAATTAGGTAGTCGTTTGGACAATAATTTGATTGGAAATTTAAAAAACAGTTTCATGCATAACCAAAATAAGTACAACATTTTTAATTTATCCCCCAAAAAGATTACTTTTTTTTTTTGGTCTAAAGCTCCTAGTCCTAGATATCACTATATGGTGGTGGGCATTCACCAATTCTAGACTCATCTCCTCTTATGTAGTACAAGGTAAATGTAATATGTTTTTATGGAACTTCTAACTATTCAAAGTGAAAATTCTAAGTGTTCAATTCTTTCAACAAATTTTACAACTTGCTGAGGTACAAAGTTAGGCAATTTATGGATAGACATTTATCTAGATTTCGAGCTTTATTCTTTTTTTTTTTTCCTTCTGATGTCCAATACCTGCATTGGAGCTCGACTAATCTGAATTCGCACGGAAGCGCTTGAGTTTTCCATCCCCAGCTGGCTCAGCTTTATTCTTTGAAGTTGAAATAATTGACCTGACCGGTTTAAAATTTGATTTACTTGGTTAAGAAAGTCGAGCCAATTGAAAAGCGGGCCCTCCCTCCGCTTCAACAAACGTTGCCACATTTAATGGGGCAAAGAGCTTAAGAAACATTTTTCGTTGAAGCTTTGTAACTTTAAATATATTACTGTAAAAGAGATTTCTATGGCTATAAAAATAATATTATTATTATGAAAAAATGAAATAAACAGTTTAAAATTATAAAAACACAAAGGAAAAATATATAGTGGAGGAGAGCATGAAAGGACGAAACATATTTTTTCAAAAGGAAACGACCCACAAAAAAACATTGGAATCTAGTAGATGGATTCCATCATATGGGGAATAGTTTACAACAATATGTTTGAGCAGTACCTCCACAACAACCTAAAAAAAGGAGAAATAAATAAATGAAAGAAGAAAGAGAGCAGGAACAAGTTAAAAAAGAGGTAGAATTTCACTTCAACCATGCAAGTCAATTTGTGCGCACCTTAACTATTTCATCGCCAGCACATATTCGAGTAATTCTTGACAGCTAAAATTTGGACAGATAGGATCTGAATTTTCATATTTCTCATCTCGCTACACTGACCGTTAGATAATACTTTCACATGTCAAATACACGACTTCATCAAACCGAAACTTTGGACTTAGTAGAAACACAGCTAAATGCAGCAACAGATAAGACATATAGTTTATACAGATCACAAGAAAAGGAAGACAAGTGGAGGAAATGAGTATTAGCTGGAGAAATATCTGATGTTCATACAATGTGATGAAATGTTAATCTTCACAAGAGCTTTCGCCTTTCAGTAGTAAGTTGTGACGAACAGCTGAACCCCAATCAGCTCTCGATTTATTAATAAGGCAAGAGTTTCAAATCTGGTTTCTGAAAGGACTCCCTTCACATAATCATGGTCTGATGAAGAGAGAACTTCAAGAGCGCTAGATAATACTTGCGCAACATCCAAAACAAAAGCTTCATTTGAAAACTCAGGAAAACACCATCGAGAATAAGGAAAGAACCATGGCTAGTCACCCAAGTACATCTCATTTATTTGTAAGAGAAAGTCAATAACGAGAACACACTGTTCTTCATTCCTGTAAATGAAGGGCCATACAAATGTTAGATGCTTAAATCTCAGACTTAAAAGTTAAGAGACTCTCTGCTGAATATATAAAATGAATTTATAACAAACACTATTTATGATAGTCTTCTTAACAAACACAAATGTATTGATCGCTTCTCGTATTCCATACAGAAGATCATCAACTGTGTGTTTTGCGGAGAAATTTTGACTTTTTGAGAGTCGTCACTTAATTTTAAAAAGGAATTAAGAAACCTTTAGAGAGTTACTTCAAACGATTCAAAATAGAAAAATCATTTTAAGTTTTGAAGATTCCAAGTAAGTGGTTTCTATTAACATTTTAGGAAGGTGTATATTATGCCAAGTCATACCTCTGTTCTTTTTTCTCTTAGCCTTTGTTTGGCAAGCTGCTGTAAGTTTTCGATGAGATCCTCAATAATGTCCTAGAAAATTCATGATTTATTCGAGAAAAAAATTCTACAATAAATCAAATCAGATAAACCTTACCATTTGAAATCTCGATTCAAACATTGAAATTCTTGGATAGTCACGAGAAATCCGGCTTAACTTATTTTTTAAATAGAACATTGTTAAAAAAGCAATCTATATTCTCATAGAATATATATGTTCTGGGACGGAAGGATTCGAACCTCCGAATAGCGGGATCAAAACTCGTTGCCTTACCGCTTGGCCACGCCCCATTTAGATTTCTATCCGATACTAAAAAAGTATATTGCTGGTTTTGTTTGTTTGTCAACTCTAGTTCAAATATCTATAGAATGGATTAGATTGGTATTGGGATTTTGCTATGTTTTTGGTACGTGTAGATATAGAATTCAACCTGAAACATCCGCTAACTTGCGGTTATTCGGACTGTTTGAAAACATCTTTTGATTAACTTCTAAAAAAATTAATTTGTTGAAATAGTGAATTGATTTTTTTTTTTTAAAAAAGACTTGTGTAAAATAAATTTTGGCGACTTAGTAGGGATTTTAACTAAGTCTAAACAAAACTAATAAACAAATAAACACATAAAAGGGGAAGGGAGGAGAAAGTAAAGGATTTAAGCCATTGGGTCCAAATCAACGAGACATGTCCTAGTCTAGTTGGGCTTCCGACCCATTTCACCTATCCTAAACTATTTTTTGAGCCTTTGGCTCGAGTCTTGCTCCACCTATATTAAATACAACTTTGGCTTTGAGGCCGAAATGAATGAATAAATAAATGACCAAATGAATAAATAAAAAGAAGACAATAATAAAAATTGAGACTTTTCAAGTCTCTTAGTGACCTCATCAATGGGTTTTGACCCATTTTTCTTCTTCGTTTATCTTCTAGCACCCGCACGTCATGTAGTGGACCTCGAGTTTAAACTTCGAACTTGACTCGAAGGGGTAGACCTCATTGGCCCATTACGAAATGCAAGAGGAGAGGAATCCATTTGGACTCGAGACATCTTTTTTACATGCAAAGAAAAGATAAAAAAAAAATATACGTTCAAGACATAAAAGTGACATATTTCAAAGCAAAAGAAAATATCAAGAACCAATTTTTAATGACAATGATAAGCACACTTGCACAAGAATGAGAGTCAACAAATAAAATCCAAAGTAAAGACACCCACTTACATGCCTCATGATTTATGTTCATACAAGAATGAATAAAGGTAAAAGGAAGAAGGTCATATTCAATGAATTAATGCAAGAAACAAACAACGTAAGCTTGCGAAAGTAAAGGAATGAGGCAACAAGGAAAATACTCATGACTTTTAAAATTGAACAAACACAGATACTAATCCATATAACAAAAGAAAATAAAGGTTAACTTTTCAAGCAAGAGAATCTTTAAATTTCAATTAAGGCGATACTAACAAAAATTCATACATATAAATTACAACCAACATCTTATTGAAAAACGTGTAACGACATATGATTTTTATTTCTAAGAAATCGTTGATTTTCTTTTGATATTATGAATAAAAGAGAGACATGAATCAAATCTTTACACTCACAAAGAGCACATATAACAATCCAAAGGGAGTAGAAAAATTAGAATAAAAGTTAGCATTTCCAAAAGTGAAATATCGTTTCATAATCATACTATGCATGACTCGGAAATATCTAAATAATTCTATTTAGCCACAAAAATCTGAACTTTCCCATCATTTTGACAAATTTAAAAAACATGAGAAAAAAAAGAAAAAAATAATAAACATCATGGATGAAAAATAAAGCCATCACTTCATCTCTTATACGAAGATTTTTGAGATCCCTTAAAATAATTAACAAGCAAATGACAAATTCTTGATTTAATCAATTACTCTTTTTATTAAGGTGAAACAAACAATAGTAACTATTTTTTCAACATAAAAAAAAA
>NC_061118.1:146135278-146191359 GCF_002878395.1 Capsicum annuum
TGATCTTTTTAAAAATATTTTTTATTTTCTTAAACTCCAATACGAAGGAAGTAATAAACTAGGCAACTACATATGTGGACCTCTCTTCGAACATTCTAATTTTTTAGCACTAGTGTACAAAAGAAAGTAGTTTGCCCATCTCGAGATCCACAAACCAAGAGTTCAAATCATGGTACAAAAATATCTATAAATAATTGAGGAATATGTGGTGGAATCTTAAGTGAAATACTACTGTTTATGATAATCTCACGTGGGAAGGTCCTAAATAAAAAAAAATAGAACACTTGGCAATTAACCAAAAAAAAAAAAAAAAAAGACCTCTTAGCAAAGTGCACTATGAAACATCGCGATCCCGGACGCTACTAATCGCAAGTTAATTAAGCCTTTCTTTATCCATGCGCTACTTTTCTCCCCTTCCACGCGCCAACCTTCGACATATGCTTAAAATTGATATTTTTTTAAGAGGATAATCTTATAAACTTTATAAAATAATAATTTATTTTTTAAATTTTATGCTCCATTAAATAACGACACCGAAAATGAAACGGAGGTATGCTATATTTTAGATTTGCACCATCATGAATAAAGCAATCAAAGTACGCGGGCGCAACACTGCAGATACTGACATCCATGTGTGTGTTAACGTGTTTTCATTACACTCCTCCTACCATCTCTCTGACAAATTCTTGATTATTTATTTTACTCCACATATACACAAGTATTTTTAATTCGACATAAGAACATATGACAAACAACTTAAAATTATTAAAAATATAGTGTACATTTTTAACGAGTTATAGTAGTAGTTAATCTTGTTTCAGACTTACAGTTGTCATAAATGGCACAACTCTTGGTAGAGTGTATTGAAATATTAATGGATATATTAGTTTAATGTGTATTAATATTACCATATTTGGTATATCTTTTTATCCTATGTATAACTAAATAAACCAAGTTTAGTATTTTATCAAAAAATAGTTAGTCGGATAAAGTATTTTCACTTTATAGTTATTTTCTAATTTGGGTCATTTTAGCTCATATAATTCAGATACGGTTTATATACCATATTGATATAGTCCATATACAATACTGATACAGTTTTCAACTTGACCATTCGGACCTTTTAAAAATATTTTAATTTTTTTTGCTATAAATTTTTTAACGAAAAAATATTATGTTTTTTCCATTGTTTAGAAATAATAATTAAATATAATTATATAAAAATGATATAATTGTTATATAGAATATATATTTATATAAATTTTATACCAACAAAAGGCCCAATATTCATTTGAGAAGGTCACATTCCTAAATTTTATTTTAATGGTTAATTTGGTGCTCTATTTTGTTAGGAATTCTGCCATAATTTTCTTACCAAATTTAAGTTTTATTTTTATTCAGAAGAAAAATAAAAGTAATACCATAATTACTTTTAATTTTTTGAAAAAAATATAAAACATTTTCATATTTAGCAAACCTCTTTCTAGTAGGAAAAGTTTTGGAACACTATAAATAGAAGACCGCCCTTCTCATACCATAACACTATATAACATCCATAATGTAGTCTTTAAAGAATCAGTTTAGGGAGAGATTTTCTCTCAATAGTTTATAGTTTTCATATTTCTTTAATATTAGTTTCTTGTGTAGGTCAGTTGACCAAATTATATTTAATAATATATTTTTAGTATATTTTTATTTGTAATCTGAATTATCACCATCTTGATTTACAAATTTTAAACTTCCGTATAGTGTCCTCTCGATTTTGAACCCAACACATGTTTTCATAGTGAAATTGAATTTCAAGCTTAAATGAATAGTGTTTCAATCTTTCCGATTTAAATTTAAATAAGAAATCATAAATTCATTTTAAATTGAAAAGGAAAAGGAGGTGGATGGGTGTTCAAATTTGGGGTGGTGTTGGAAAGCCGATTCGGGGTAGGCGTTTGGGGGGAGCCAACGATTTTGGGAGCGATACACATAAAATATGTATATTTATTGATTGAGAAGAGGAATAACAAATGTCTTCATTTCATTCGTCATTTTACAAGTCACTAAGCGAATGTGATACACATAAAATAAGCATTTTTATTGATTGAGCAAAATGTATTAAAATGACACAATGAAACACTAATTTTGATATTTAAATTGAACAATTTTCACTTTAATAAGTTTGTGTCAAGTTTAGGGGCGGAACACATTGATCTTTAAATGTTAGTCTCCCTGTTTATTTTTAGTCATTAGGTATTATCTTAAAAATACATTTTTATTTTTAATTATCAATCATAATGTATCAATATAAGATAATTATTTTTTAAAATTTTATCTTTAACATTAATTATTTATAGTCAAAATTATTTTCTCCGTTTTACAATATTTATCCACTATATTAAAAATAAATATTTAATAATTCTTGTTCAATTTGATAAATAAATGAATAATTTATTATTTTCTATTAATTTCACTTTTGATATTAAGTACGATCCATCTTTCAGTATATTTGTCATTATATTAAATTTATTATATTATTTATTATTTATTAATTTATATATTAAATTAATAGTAAATAAGTATTGTTGGAGAGAAATAACATATTTCCTCCGTTTCGAAATAAATGAATTTTTGGATTTTGACACACAAATTAAGAAAAAAACATCAAAACATAAATTTAACATAAATTTTTATTTTTATCCTTGAAGTCCTTCTACCCAAAAAAGAAAAAGCTGCAGTCTCTTTTGCTTGTTAAATCATAAGGGTAATTTTAAAAAAAAAATTTAATGATTTACTTATTTTAAAATATTAATAGATATTCCAACAATTCATTTATTCTAAAATGGTGGGAGTATTTCAATAGGCTTGTCTTGTTTTTAGTGGCGCCTGAAATTCAAATGTGATAAAAGTAAAAATGAAGAGGTAGTAGCATTATTAATAATTAGATGTTATCTTTTCGTATTTGGTAGTTATTTAATGATAACATCCCTATTTTATTTTTATTGAGTTTCACTTGATTAAAAAAATAATAAAAAATATTCCTTTTATTTCAAAATAATTGAATTATTGAGGTATTTTTTTGTGTTCAAAATAATTGAATTTTTCAAAGCCCAAGAAAACTATTGAAACTTTTTTTCATATTTATCTTTTCATTTGATGAGATTCCTAAGCATTTCACATAACTTAAGGAATAAGTTAAAAAATATTACTCCCTCCATTTCATATTAGTTGATCCATATAAAATTGATACACCCATTAAAAAAATATTAATTAAGTGTTTATTTTATCATATTAATCTCATTAATTTTGTTTTGAAAATATAAATTTGAGTAAACATATTTTGTTTAATCATTTAATGTTGAAGATAGTATTGAAAGAACATAATAAAATCATCTTTATTTTATTAAAAAAAAATTAAATTAAAATAAATATTTTTAGAAAGAAAGTGAACTAAAACAAAAAGAGAGAAAGTAAAAGTATAAAAGTAAAAAGTAGTTCTCAGATATTTTTATTAAAAATGTATAATTTCGTAAACTTAAAAAATCATTACTCATTTCTTAAAATCTGTTCCTCGTTAAAAGGCACACATGGGACGGAGGGATTAGTATTATATAAGTATCATTTACTTTACTAAAGTACAGACCTTAAATAGGAAGCATTATTTATTATGACTTGAGCAGATGGTAGCGTGTTAATTCTGACCTTTACGCGGAATCGCATCTGATAAATAGAAGAAGAAGAGATATTCGTTGAGCACAATTCACTTTCATTCACTCCAATTGTCGAAGAAGAATGGATCTGATTGACAAGGCGAAGAATTTTGTATCAGAGAAGGTTGCAAACATGGAGAAACCAGAGGCAACCATCACTGACGTTGATCTGAAGAGGATCGGTTTCGATGGAGTCTCTTTTCACGCTAAAGTCTCCGTTAAGAATCCTTACTCTGTTCCTATTCCAATCATGGAAATCGATTACGTCCTCAAAAGCGCCTCCAGGTATAACCATATTTTAATACTACTTAGTTTTTGCTGATAAATATATGACGAATTGGACATCTATAATTACATCCGCCATTGTCCTAGAAATCTGATCCTGCGGTCAACTTCTTTGAAAACAATTGGCTGGAGACGGAGCATACATATTCCCTGTATAGTTGTGACATATGTATGGTCCGCAATTGTTCAAAGGACTTGACCACAAGTGGCTATTGTAAGCATCCTTTGTTCTGCATTTCGGTAAGAGTTTATTTTTATAGTTTAAACTTCTTGCCTCTTAATCACATGACAGCAACTCTACCAGTTGCTTATTCGATTATTAAGATGGACCATGAATAGGAGATAGAAAATGTGCGATCGAGGGACAGTTTTTGGTAAATTTGAGAGTCAGAACACAGGGTGAAGTCGATTGTAGGGTCCCAACTTTAATCACAAACGAACATATATGACTTTTTCTATCAAAAGTTGTCTGTTTCTCCCACTATTTGGGTAAGATTTACTCACATTAAAAGAAAAAGGTAGAATAAAGAAAATATGTTCAATGATTGATATAGAACAAAGGTAGACGTGGTTCGTTCAATGACATACAAATAGTAAATTCAGTCCGCTTCAATGGGTTCTAAACTAAATATACCAACTAGTCGAAGACGGTCGAAGTTCAACATTTATTATATATACATACAAAAACTATTTTTAATCAAGTAAAAGTAGTTTAATTTTCCTTCGAACGGGATGGAGCTACCCTTCAGGTAGGGTTCATCCGAACCCCCTTTGTTGGAAAATTATGTTATATGCATATATATAGTTAAAATTATTTTTTTATGTATATAAAGTAGATGTTGAACCTCCTTCGGCTAGTTTGTATGTTCACTAATGACCCCGTAGTGAAAATTCTGATTCCGCCACTGCAAAGGAATATCTGAACCCCTGGATGAATGATGGCTCCAGCCCTGGTGCGCATGATGAACAGAAAAATACTTTTACTTGCTGATTTTTGTCTTTTAATTTTTACGCCAAACAGGTTAATATGTCCACCAATTGATATCGCGCGAATAGAGACAGATGGTTCATACAACCGACGGCTAGTTTAGAATTGAAACGTGGTTCATTGATTGATATAATAAACTTAGTAGGCATGAAAGAAAATACTCTACTAATTGGTGATTTTATAATGAAAATCAGGGTAATAGCATCAGGAAGAATTCCAGACCCAGGGAACCTCAAGGCAAATGACTCGACCATGTTAGATGTGCCAGTAAAGGTTCCTCACAGTGTGCTAATTAGTTTGGCTAGGGACATTGGTGGAGATTGGGACGTCGACTATACACTGGAATTGGGTCTCATCATTGATCTTCCAGTCATTGGCAACATCACCATTCCCCTCTCTTATAGCGGTGAGTATAAGCTTCCTACTTTGTCCGACTTATGGAAGGGAGGGAAAGAAGAGGAGAAAAAGAAAGAAGAAGAGGAAGAGAAAGAAGATCCATCAAAGGTTGTAGAGATATGAAATGCCATAACTATCTAATAATATGGCTTCTATGTGCCTAATTTCTCTTCTATTGTTTTAATAACATAAAGTTTGTTGTACCTTGTAGCATTTGAACGCTACCAAAATTGACAACTTTATGCAACTCTATCTTACATGATTTGATGCGCGTGTTTTTCTTTTTGCGCTCAAGGTTATAGATTTGAGGATGTCAAGTTGATTTTTCATTCTTCCCTTAGAGGTATAAGTTATGCTACTCAAGTTACCTATTTACGCGTGAAATTTTACTGAAATATCCTTTGGACACCTGCTACTGAGGAATGAATGAAATTATCAGGATTTTGAGTTAATAGTAACCGGTATCAAACGGGGTCATGATAGGTCGGATAGAAGAAGTCTAAATCCAATATTCACACTGTATCTGGCATTATGATTAAGTTATCTTTCTCTAAGAAATGAATCCTTGAAAATTTTAAGGTTAGTATGAGTTGTTTACTTTGTCACAACTAATGACATAAAAGATAGAGATTTGCGGCCCTTGATTTTGGCTCTTAGACTGCTGTCAATCCTTCTAATATTTCTATATGAATGATGCTGTTCTTGCCTTCACAAAGAACGCGACCACAAACTTAACTTTAGGAGATAGACGATCAAATACTGAAGGTACTCATCAATGACGTCTCAATTTCGATCTCAGGATGCACACTGAATGGCAAAACAATAACTAGACCCCATTGATTTGGTATAAACAGTAGGTACATAGGTGCCATTGTTGCAAAGGTGCCTGGGATGAGAAGTTCAACGCGTCAGTGACAAAGGACGGTGACTTTCACCTTCTCAATTGGACCTCTGTTCAAGTGCCCTTCATGACTAGCAATGCTAACACATAAATTTCAAATTTTGAGTTCCCCTTCGTTCCAATACATGGAGGTTGATATGTGCAATTTGCGTCTTTTATGTATTGCTTCAACATCTTGTTGCACAGAGTTGGCTCAAACAGCCTTCAAGCTCTTTCCATCCTGAGGTACAAGTAGTAATACCTGTTGGCATCTACAGAAAAATGGCAAACTCTCCACGAACACAAGTTGAATTATGGTAATTTTGTCTATAAGATTTTTAATTCGAGAATCAAATTAGTCTTGACATCACTGAGAAAGGGAAATTTTATCCAAACTTTGAAATCAGATCTAAAAAGTACTTGTTCTTGTCATTATTAATTCAACACACACTCTACTATTGTCATTTTTGTGTTCTCGCATTTTCTCCTATCATTTAATTTGTTCAATTCTTTATTAATGCTATAAAATATTGACAAAAAATAGTATACAGCACTAAAAATGGATACTGCTCTAAATTTTGCTCCCAGTAAACACCTTATATTTTTACACAAAATAAATAAATTAATAAATAAAACTATATCACTTAACTAGTTATTCTTTTTCACACGAATCATGATAACAACTTTTTTTATTGTGTTAAGCTTCTACATCACATGCCAACTAGATTATACTAATTTTAGTAAAAAGGTACAAAAAGATGGTACTATAACTTGCTGTTATTTTAGTTTGATTGTGATACCTCAACATCTAAATTATACTGATAATAGTTAAAACGTACAAAATTTGGTTGCGATATTATAGTTTGATTGTTAACTCTCAACTTTTAAACAAGATTAAATATAAGAATATATATAATCATAAATAAAAAAAAAAATCTTTACGAATTTATTCCTCAACTCTTTTTCTTTTGTTTCTCATTCGGTGTCCGGTATCCGCATTAAAGCCCCGACTAATTCAGATCACGCGTTACAAGGCTAATTAAAATGACAGCACTCCCAACAAAGTTTTCTTCCTACTCTTGACGACCGGTTATTCCTCAAGTCTTTTTATTGCACTCTTTCATGTGTCTTGTTGGCAATTAATGCAGCTATTGACGAAATGTGTACATTAAAAAGATTAAAAATGGAGGAACTTTTTAAAAACTTTACAATATTTATACTTAAAAAAAATTAAAGGAAAATGGGAAAATTTCATTTATTTCATCTTAATTTATAAATTAAAAATAATTTAAAATAAATATTTTTAGTAATGTAAATAAGCAAGTGTAAAGAACATAAATACCAACCCTTTTGGAATTAATTACACTTTCTTCCACTTTTTTAATTACTTTACTCTCTCTCCCTATTAATATACACAACATAGCCGACATATACATAACATTCTGTGTATATGTTGTAATTATTGTAATATGTTTATAGAGTTGAAATTTTTTGTAATATTAAAAATATAAATTGTGTATTTATATAATTTTTAGAACACAATGGGGGGAGGGAGTATGTAGACTTTCAAATGTCCTTAAAATATGTTGGAAATCTCCCATAAATTGGTTGATGAATATTGAACACCTGTGGGTGTGAGGGAATTGACTATTTGGACATACTATAGAAGCACAATTACTAAGGTGAGCATATCCTCCAACAACCAACTAACAATCCTCTCATTTCCTAGTGGAATTGTAGGTTTGGAATTAAGCGTTTGCTGCTTT
Source organism: Capsicum annuum (assembly GCF_002878395.1). Classification (NCBI taxonomy): domain Eukaryota; kingdom Viridiplantae; phylum Streptophyta; class Magnoliopsida; order Solanales; family Solanaceae; genus Capsicum; species Capsicum annuum. The sequence continues at coordinate 146,143,292 of NC_061118.1, forward strand.
CAGCTTTGCCATTATTCCAACATCATATGGGTTCCCATCCCAACTAGTACGATTATATCGAAGGTTCGAATAAAAATTACTGATATCTCATATCTCAATAACTCCTGTGGTATATATTGAATTTCCTTCTGATAATATAGATCAAGATCCTTCTAAACTTGACGATTTTTATGGAGAGCATATTTAAACTTTTGTGTTGGCTTAATTACCTCCTAGAATAAGACATTTAATGTCCTTGAAAATTTTAAATGAAAAATATAATGAACAGGAAGGATCGGTACCATTTTCTCACCTTTTTGTTTGTTCCTTTTCCATCTTTACGGTTAGGAGATCACTAGAATACAATATTTGTTACTCTCGCAGCCCCATTTAATTTATCGTTTTTATTCTTTTTCCGTCCATTCAAAAATATATACATAGAATATAATTTATTAAGTTATCCTACTTAATAAAAGTAGTTTTTTTTTCCTCTTAAATGTTATGCACTTTTGTTTAATATTAAGAATATAATTGGGAACAAAACTGAATTTGACCATGAACTTTTAAAATGATACTGTAATTTTTTTAATTAAAGGGCAATTAACATGAAATGGAAGGTGTATATATGTTTACTTTTTGACATTTTACTTGGAAGTCATTAATGGGTTTGTTACCCGACCACCATAAATTGTATGTGGGCAATTTCATAATGGTCAGTAAAAGTTCACTTCACCATTGTTTATTCTTTGACAAAAGAATTCTAAATTTGCTGGATTTATGGTGGAGTTAGAAGGCAACTTATTAGTTCTATCAATCTCAATAATTTAATCTTACAAATTTTAAACTTAAATTCAATTATAAGTACTTCAAGTCGTTATACATTTAGTAATCATAAATTTTAAATCTGTGTTTCAGCTTGACTGTGTTTGCATTGCTATATTTCTAATAGTAGTAAAGACTCAAAATGATAAAAGACTTTAGAGTCAACATTAGCAGGAGGATGAGGCCATCATATACCTAATACCTTCTCCACTCACAAGCCATTATATATATGAGGTAATTTCACACAAACTCAAAACACCAAAATCACACACACAAAAAAAAATCATCTCAAAGACCATCATTAATCTCTCTCCTTGGTTTCAAGACTCAATAAAAATGGTGGAGAAGGAGCAAGTCAGACCACTGGCTCCAGCATCCGATCGACCGCCGAGCAGCGACGACGACGAAACAACGTTAAACAAAAAAAGGTTTCATCAAAGAAGATGCTTCAAATATTGTGTTTGTGTATCTATCTTTATTTTCCTTATAGCCATAATACTCATAATTTTGTTCTTCACAGTGTTCAAAGTAAAAGATCCTATCATTACAATGAATGGTGTCACAGTTGAAAAACTAGACCTCGTTAACACTGGTGGCACCATTTTACCTATGCCTAAACCAGGTTCCAACATGACCATAAAAGCAGACGTCTCAGTCAAAAATCCTAATTTTGCATCATTTAGGTATAGTAACACGACCACCACCATTTCTTACCACGACACGGTGGTCGGGGAGGCGCGGGGCCCACCGGGGAAATCTAAGGCAAGGGGGACTACGAGGATAAACGTAACGATTGATATAATCACGGACAAGATTGTGTCACATCCTGGCTTACAAAATGATATTACTACTGGTTTGCTTACTATGAATAGCTACACAAGAGTTGGTGGGAGGGTCAAATTGTTGAATATGATCAAGAAACATGTCGTTGTGAAGATGAATTGCAGTATCACTGTGAATATTACTAGTCAGTCAATTCAAGATCAGAAGTGCAGCAAAAAGGTTAAGCTTTAATTAGTATGTTAGTTAGTTTGTTAGTTTGTGTCATGATATACTTGCTACATCTTTTTTGAGTTTCGTATATTTTTGTTGTTCACTATAAGATGGTTTTTGGGATGATTTAGATATTACTATATTAATAACAATCATTCTCTATAACAATCAAGTTTTTTTATTTTTTTTTGTAAAAAAAATTTCATGTATGTTATATTATACTTTCTCTATAATAACATTAATAGTCAAACAATATCTAACAAACGGCATTGTTATAGAAATATTTGAATTTACATATTTTGATACACTACAGATGGCATTGTGTGACTTAAGTGAACCTATTTTGCGTGCTTTGTTTTCTTGATTTCCGTTGTCCATTATATTATTCCTCTTCCTAGAGTAGTGTTATGAAATCCTTTTTGCAAATTTGTGTGAGTATGGTCCCAAATACTTTCCTTTAATATCCTATGATCATATAACTGACAAATTAAAGAAGATTTTTAGGGTAAATTTTGCTAGAAGGGGCAAGAAAAAAACTATCCTAATTAAGAAGGATGTTGACATCAAATGAGTCCATATTTTTAATGGTATTATTCGACAATTGTGGAAAACTCTCAACCGTCTAATTTCAGAATTATTTCAAACTACATTTATTAAACGAAGAAAATGAGTTTCTATTATACATATATCACATCATATCGACTTCTCAATAATGCCAAAGTCCTTAATAATGGAACACTACTTGTTGTTAGGTAGAAAAACATATCAAGTAATTTAAGTAGTATAAAATAATGTGGAAGATTGACTTTTTCATCATTTTCCTAAACCTGTTATGACAACTAATTGCCAGCATTATTACTACCCCTCCGTCTCATTATCGAAAATTTTAAGCAACTAAATTAATTTCATTAGTCTACGAAATAATAGTCGAAATGAAAAACAAAACATTAGCACAATAACATGCGGAGCATTGTACTTGATGAAAAATCCTGCCTAGAATGTGAAAGTTATCTGTACCAAAACACTCTCTCTTGTTCTCCACATTAAAATGTTTTTACGCTCATAATATAACTTGTTTTTTTTTTGTAATTAACGAGTTAGATTAACCTACAAGGGTTATTTTCAACATCAAGCCTAATATGATAACCTACAAATTATTAAAGTAGTGCCAATACATTATAAACAGTTAAATTATGCATTGCTAAATAAAATTTCTTATATAACCTAAACTCATTTTAATAATGGACTGCTGCCAAAAACGCCTTTACTTCTATGACATTTAGGTGACATTAGTACAATTGTACAAATAGAATAATAGTGTAATAATTGAGTTAGTTGAACTGTTGAAGCTCCAAAATATCCAGTTTCGCGTGTAAAGGTTAGCTTTGACTTTGTTTTTGTAATTTTCTTTGGCTTAGTTAACTCTCTAGCGGTTTTTTTGATTTATTATATCACGATTCGATTTTTTTTCTATTTTTCATCATCTCTATTTTTCTGAATTCTAATATACTTTAGATGATATATGCGAAATACTTATTTTATCGCGATTATTTACACCAAATCAATGCAACTTATTATAAAAAAAGTTATTTGAAGAAGTAAAAATTTACATTAATGAATCATAGTAAAGTTATAAGTGCTTATTTTATATGTAAATAACTTCAAATAAAAAAAATGTCTGAAGATTGATCTTGTCAGGTACCAAATTCAAGGAAAAATGCTGATGTAGGTCTTCACATGTCCACACTTAAAGACAAAAATATCCAGAGTCGCACACAAATTTGTTAAATTTCCATCGCATACGTCTGAAGTAATGTTCAAATAAATAAACTTGCAAAAATAAACAAAAAGTTAACATCAGGTTAAATTACACAAAATCCAAATTTAAAAAAATTATATTATTTAATATTCCTTTATCTTTTTAAAATTTACATTAAATTTCAGTTTTCAACTTTACTCTTGATACATATCAACAAAACCCCACATACTATTTTTACCTCACCATTAACTCATATAAGATATTTTTTGTTTCAAATATTACCTTCCCTAAAATCTTTCCCATTTTTTTTTTAAATCGATTGATACATATATAAATTTATTTAGTTATTCATACATGTTTATTCTTTAATGGTGATTCATATGAATGATAAATATGATATCATTAAATGGGTATTATGGTGATTCATATGATAAATACAGTTTGTATGGTTTTAATGGGTGATACATATGGTATTATGATGATTCATATGGTAGATAGAGTTATTATTTTAATTATTGGGTGATTCATATACTATTAATGGTTGATACATTTTGTTCACACTAGAGGAGAACAGAGCAGCCATCCCCATCACCGTAGCTTATTGTTCTGGTGAACAAGCGTCGGTCCACTAAAAAATGACTCACTCACCACCAAAAAATTCCATAACAGCCTACCAAAAAAAACCACCCCATCGGCATCACCAATAGTCCACCGACGTCATCAATTATTGGGTGATTCATATGTTATTAATGGGTGATATATTTTGTTCATACTAGAGGAGAACAGAGCAGCCATTCCATCACCAGCGCCGCTCCACTAAAAATTGAGTCACTCACCACCAGAAAATCCCATAACAGCAACAAAAAATAAACACTCCACCATCGTCAACAATAGCGCACCAAAAGTGACCCCTTTGCGTCAATTCCGACGAAATTTACAATTTGAATCATCGGTGATGGGTGATACTTCAAATTTGAAACTTGGTCGAGAGAAATTGCAGATCTTCGGTATATAGAAAATCCAGTTTGTAACTAATTGAACATGATTTGATCTGCATAATAAAACAAAATCTGTTACTTCCTAAAATAAATATCTAGTCAGTTTTAAATGTATCACTTTTTATATGTATCATGTTATAACAGATGTATCACAATTTTAAAAAACCGGGTGATATGATGTAATTACCCAAATAGTTAGATAAAATGTAACAACACTTAAACATTTAGAGATTTATGTAAATTTCCCTAAACTAAATGGTGGCCCAAAGAACAAGACCATTGATCTCAAGTCTCAATTCTATGTATGAAGCCCAATTGATAAATGCCCAAAACTGTTGAACCGTATAATTTGATTTTTGTGGGTTTAATAGCTAATAAATAGGTTTGTTATTTAAGATTAAATTATATAAAGAAATTATAGGACAGCTGGAAATAGCAGAATAAATACATTAAGCACTCAAAATTACTACTTGTATCATATTGGGACCAGCTTTTATGAAAGTGAACTCTTAAATTACCTGATTGCTATGGAAAATAGAAATAATAATAACGATGAGAAAGACAATTACCCACTATGATAGCAACTTGGGTACTGATTGCTTCATGAATTTAATCATTTAGCCTTTCCAAATATTTATTATGTGTTGCATGATCAATATGTTTCCTTCATAAGTTATGTGATTTATATGTAGCAACAATAATTAAACGTTACTCTCTTTGTTTCTAAATATTTGTCACATATTTTGTTGCACGTCCTCTTAAGAAACTATGTATTTTTACCATCATGCCTTTATATCAAATAATTTGGCTTGTTCAGAGATCTTTAGACTTGATTCTTGAGTTCAAAGTTGTTTTTTTATGAAAAATACTTGATCTCCAAAATAATATATTTTCAAGTGTAAATTTGAATTAGTCAGACTCGAAACGAATACCGTATATTAGGCGGAAAAAAAAAAAATAGGATCAACGAAAATTGATTTGAAGTGCATCATGTAAATTGTCTATTCCATATCATTCATCCTCAGACAAACAAGGATTATTTATAAAATATAAGATTGTCTGTTTGAATATTTGCGAACATTTCCTTTTTTCCCCTTTCTGTGTGGGGTTATAGCATGGGACTTTCCCTTGTTTCTCACTTATTTGATTATTAATAAAATTTTAAGATATTTTAATATGAAATGCCATAGACACTAGACAGCCAATGTTTGAAAGAGAGCTTTGTGTCTGACAAAAAATTAGATACAAACAAAGAGAGATTTGAGAATTGTGATCATCTTTGTCTTGTTATAAGAAGCTGCCCTTTCAACATACGACAAGTTGAGACTTTTTGTGTGTTCCCATTCGAACATTCACCTCCTTCTATTATGCAATATATGCAGGATCGAGGTAGACTATGATATACGAGTTCCCATAATTATAGCTCAAATTATATATATACTCATTTATTAATATTTGAGATCACTATTTAGAATTCGGAACTCATAAAATTTAAACGAAGGATCCACTGTCGACAAGGAATATAGTAATTGTTCAATAATGTGTATATATATTGATTGGTTGTAACCACTAAAAGATGTGATGCATTTGATGAGATTGCTCCTTCACTAATCAGAGGTTTCAATTTTAAATTTAAGATTTGAAATTGAAATCTCTGATTAGTGCAAATCTAGATTAATCGAGCTAGCTCCAATACAGGTACTAAATACCAGATGAAAAAAACAAAAGAAAAATCATGATTTGCTGGAAATTTTACTTAGTTTGACCAGATTCTGTTTGATATTGAAAGTCAAAGTGGGGAAATAAACTAGAGCAAGCTATATTTAATTCCCATCTATGGCATCTCAATGCTGTACTAGTTAAATTAAGGCAAATTCATAATTGTCTCAACTTAGATTAGGTCCTACTGGAGCGCACAGCTAAGCGCTGTGTTTGCATCTATTGTTTTTCTTATTACTCCCTCCATCCAATGATATTTGTTCACTCTTTAATATAACTAATTTAAACTCACATATCTTGAACATGTAGCGTTTGATTATTTAAAATTAAATAATTTTATCTATTACGGAAATTTTTAATAAAATGTAAACGTTCAAATCACTTTTCAAAAATCTTCCACACTTTAATATAATAATGTAAACATAAAAACATACACATATATGTTTTATCAGTCCCAAGTGGTTAATGAATTATCACTTTTTCGTTTGCGTACCTCTTTCCCTTGTTGCCACAGGTTAAGAGAAACGCATCAATTTAAATCGTATTCGTGTTATGAGTATTTTTCTTTTTTTTTTTATATTTAAAATCTTTCCTTATTTTTAAAGTCTTTACAAAATTATTGATTATATTCTTATTACGTACTTAAAACTTTTAAAAACCTGATACTTCTTAAATTTTTCTTATTCTAATAACTTTACATTTTTTTAGATTTTAGAAATCTTTTTAGAATCAAATTTAATTGATTTAGAATTCTTAAACTAATGAAAAAAGTATCGGTTGTCATTAATTATGAGGACTTCTAATAAAGAAAGATTTTATCATAAATATATTTAATTAATTTTCAACTCTTAAATTAGGAATAAATATTGAAATTCTGATGACTTCTAATAAGTTTTTTTTTTTATCAATAAGATGAAAGCATCAAAATATAAAAATAGCCGACGCTATTAGTTCAGGAGCTCAGTCTGGCTCCATTACAAAAGTTGTTACACAATGGCTTATACGTTTTTGGTAAGAAAGAAACTAACGAGAGTAGCATTTGCCTTCTATATCAGCTCATACATCATGAATTACAAAAGGGGGTGGGGTTACAAAAATTTTACAATTGTCAAAAAAAGTCATCTTCGCTCCAGCCTTCTCCATGGTGTCAGCTACCCTGTTAGCTATGGTGAACAGGAGGCCTGCCCAATCGTCTTATCAGAGACCTGCAATCATGAATAATTGAGTTATAGAATAAGTTTTCTTTAGCTAGCCAATTTAAGACCTCTTCTGAGTCAACACAAATCTCTACTAGGCACAAGTTGTGCTCCTCTACCAGTAAAAGGCCCTGCCTAGTTGCCATGAGTTCCATGAGGTTATTGGAAGCATGGTGGAAGCTTTGGATGAAGCCCAAGACCCAGGTGCCCGAGTCATTCCTAACTACTCCCCCTATCCATACCAGGGTTTCCTAGCATGACCCATCTATATTTAGCTTATAGACATACTTGGGGGGAGGGGTCCAACAAATGGAGATGGAAAGATGAGGGCTGCTAGTGGAATGCCTCCTGATATAGAAGAATTCTACAGCAGCAGAGTAAGTTTGCTTAAATAAAAAGGAGTAATTCTTGTTTTTTAAAACATTATTGTTTCTGGTTTTCCAAATATTCCAGAGACAAAAGGGAAGGAGGGTGGCCCAGTCCACTCTACTATCAAAGCTGTCATTGTTGAGGGTCTTCTACGTGGATTCCCAGCTTGTGGGAGAGAAGTTGAGGTTGGTGATGTTTGCCTCCCCATGGTAATGGATCACAAGGTCTCTCCATAAATTGGCAGCATGATAGCAGTAGAAGAAAAGGTGATGGATGTTCTCTTGGGGGTAGGCATAAGAATGACAAATCTAGGTGGTGTTGATGCCTCTTTTGTAAAGGGTAGCTCTAATAGGGAGGCTGTCATGGTTCAAAAGCCAAGAAAAAAATTTCAACTTTTTGGGGATGAGAGCTTTCCAAATCCAACCTCGAGAGTTGTGGTTGTTGTGAAGGAAAGCTCTCTTGGAGTGGATGAGGTTTTATGCACTTCTACAAGAAAATAACCCAGATCCATTTAGAAGCTACAAAGGGGTATCCTGCTGGATTGAAGAATTAGGGAAGAAAGTATTCCTAATAGTGTTGGAGATGGTAGGAGGGATTAAAAGGGGAAGGGAGTCAAAATTCTAGTTTCTCTCCTGCCAGATAATGGAAAGGGGGATGGTGGTGAAGTGGGTAGGTACAGTTCCCTGAATAATGCTTCTGAGAGGAGGAAGGTTTGGGATCCAGCAGTCCTCCCAAGCATCAACTTTTTTGTCTTTATGTATAGACAAGCAAATGGCATCTCTGCAGAGCTTCCAGCTTTTTAAATACAATTTAGGGTCCTAGAGCAACTGAGGGGGGGGGGGGGGGGGGTGAAAGTGAGCATATATTTTATGTTAGAACTATATCCCATAGGGTAGAGTGATTAGAGTTGAGTCTCCAAGCCAGGCTGCTGAGTAAGGTGTCATTTTTATGCTGGGCTTTTGGATCCCTAGACCTCCCTCTTTCTTGGGCCTAGTAATGGTCTCCCAATTAACTATGTACATTTTCTTTCTAGAATTGGTGGATCCCAGATGAAGTTCCTCTGAGATCTGTCAATAAGCTTGTGGATTTTAGAAGGGAGAAGGATGATTGCATGACATGTTTAGGCATGCTACCTAGGCAGGATTTGGCTAGGGTGGTTCTACCAGCCATATTAAGGAAGTTGGTCTTCCATCCTGCAAGCTTGGAGTTCATATTATCCAGAAAGAAGTGGAAGTCTGCATGGGTAGGCTTCTTATCAAAGATGGGGAAGCCTAAGTATTTTCCAAAGATGCTACTAGGCTTGATCCCTAAGATAGTGGAGAGGTTGAGTCTAGCAGCCTCACTACAATTGTTAAAGAAAAGCACCTTAGAATTGTTGTTATTGACTTTTTGTCCGGAGTGTTTACTAAAGTTATCAAAAGTGTTGAGGATGGTATGACAGTTTTGGACATCAGCTTTTGCAAAAAGGGTAAGGTCATCAGCAAAGAATAGGTGAGAGAGAGTCTAGGGCCTCTATTGCTAGTGGAAATGGGGGACCATTTAAGGATACCACTTCATAGTTAATTCTTCCTGAGAAAAGTTCCATGCAAAGGATGAAGAGGTAAGGTGACATGGGGTCTCCTTGCCTTATTCCTCTGATGGGTTTAAAGAATGAAGTTATGTTTCCATTCACCAGGACAGAGATAGAAGGGAAAGAGATATATGAGAGGATGGGTTTGGAAAGCCCAGGGGAAAGTTGAAGAAGACCAAGGCTTATCTGATGAAGGACTATTCAAGCCTATCAAAAGCCTTCTCCAAATCTATTTTAAGAATCATGTTGAGCTTCATGCCCTTCATTGTCAGAAGCTTTCCTTTTTAGAGAAAACTAGCTTGATTATGACCAATGATGAATTATAGCAAGGGATTTAATCTAGAAGAGATGATTTATATGATTATTTTGTACTGAGTGTTGCACAACCCTATGGTTCTGAAGTGTTTTAGGAAGGTTGCATCCCGCATTTTGGGATGAGGCAAATATAGGTGATGTTAACAGTAGGATCTATGGTCCAAGAGGTAAAACTGGTTATACAAAATTCATAAAAAGGGGAGGCTATGGTAGACCAGAATTTTTGGTACACGAATAGGTGCATCCCATCAGGACCAGGAGCTTTTTTAGGAGCAAAGGAGAAGACAACCCTCTTAATCTCCTCAAGGCTGGGAGTGGAGTCAAGACAAAAGTGAGAAAAGGGATTGAAAGAGCCTTGGTTGGAGGGATTCGTTTGGTATTTGAGGGTGGAGGAAAGGTGATCAGAATAATAGAGAGATTCATAGAAGAAAGTAACAGCCTTGCTGTTCTCAGAAGGGTCAAAGATCCAATAGCTATTCACCTGAAGAGAGTTAATTCTATTCCTTCTTCTTCTATTGAAGCTAGAAGTGTGAAAGAATTTGGTGTTCCTGTCCCCATTAATGAGTCAGTTAATTCGAGATTTAAGTTTTCAAAACTCATTCTTTTGATCCAAGATGTAGTTGAACTCTTTAGTAAGAGTGTTTTCTAGATTTTGAAGGAAGAAGCTTGTGGGGTAGTATGGAGACCTTTGGATACCTGCTAGTCGACTAAGAGATGGTTCTTTTTTTTAAAGATGTTCCTAAAGGTCTCTTTATTCCAGGCTCTGGCAATGTCTTCAAATAGATGAGTGGCATTGGTTAGGTTAGCTCCCTCGGGGAAGGAGTTATAGATGAGGTTACTGAAATTAGGATGGTTACACTACATGGACTCCACCTTGAAAGGTTTAGGGAGGGAAGGATGGGTTTCGGTGAGGTTGAAAATGAAAGAGAAGTGGTCAAAGTAGATTCTAGAAAGGTGGGTAAGTGGCCTCAAGATAGAGATGAATCAATTGGTCATTGGCTAGACATCTGTCTAGCCTTTCAAAGTCCGGTCTTGCCTGTTTCTATATCTCATATTATATCAGGTGAATTTACTACCTCTAAAGCCAAGGTCTATGATGTTGCACTTATTAATGCAGTCCTAGAAGAGGGAAGACCTATGTATGTTAATAGGATTACCCCCAAACTTCTCACTGACCCTTAGGACTTCATTAAAGTCCCCTCACCCTACCCAGCTATTGTTTCCCATGGAAGGAATAGAATCACCTAGGGTTATGAGTTGCTCCCAAAGAAGTTTTCTAGAATTGAAATCATTACTGGCATAAATAATGCTAAGAAACCAAGTAGAGTTGAGGGAGCATACCTTAACAGAAGCATGGATTGCCTTAGAGAAAATGGAGAGGCTAGTAATGGAGATGTTGTTCTCTTTCCACATGATAACAATACCACCCGAGCTACCAGAAACGCTAGACTCTATGAACTTGTGAAAACCCAAGTCATTAGAGAGGTTCCTATGGTCCACCATCCTAATTTCAAGGAGATCTAAGATACAGGGGTAGTAGAGCTTATCATGGAATTATATTGCTTCCTAAATTCTACACTATTTGCCCCTTTAGCTTTCCAAATTAGGTAGCTCTTTATTATTGGTTTCAATTATTGGTGGGGGGTTTTCATGTTTATCTTTACCTCTCCCAAAGGATTGGAGGAACCAGCTGTTTCTGAAATATTTCTCTTCCTTGATAGAGGTGACACCTTGGTTGTGAAGTGCTCCCCTATCATAAGGTTTGACATATTTAGCTTTAAGTTTAGCTTGGTCAGTATTTGAGGTAGTATAATAATAACCATCTCATGGATGAGTTCTGTAAACTCTAAGTTTACAGGCTTTTCCAGAGTGAAGACATCCGTTTTGGGGATTCTCAGTTGAGCTAGAAGGCCTTCTAGTTCCCTGTTGCTCTCTCTCAGGGCCTCCATTGTCTTTCCTCTTTCCACCTTCTCCAAAGATAGAGGAGTTGAGGGTGGTGAGGGGTTTCCCATTTATGCTAGGTGGGTTTGGCTTTCCCCAGGTAGTGTCACAAAAGTTGGTTCATGAAATATTAGAAGGGGATTAAAGGGCGAAAAGAAGGGGTAACAGTTGCTTATCTGGTTCATGATGGATGACAGTCTTTATGGAGTTAGCTCCTCCTGGAAGGATGAGCCTATCACATGTAATAGGGTTGTCATCCAAACATTCTGGCCATAGCTGGCCATCCCTAACGTAGGCATTCCATGGCTAGCAAGGTCAGGTACCTGGGGTCCTAAATGTAGAAAGTGACCTGTCTCCTTTTCCATTGGGCATGCAATGGGACTGTTTGATTGGAGAGGCAGACTTCTAACCATGAGGTTGGGAGGTGTTCCAGTGATAGGGTTTCTGTAGCCAAAATGATCATATCGGAGCTTTGATGATTGTCCATGGTGCTCTTCCTTGAAAGTATAGTTGACTTACATATTATCAGCATGAGATATATTAAAGAGGGAGCTGGGGGGTTTGAGCATTGGTATTGATATTTGCATTTAATGAAATGTCTGGGAGATGGACAATGTCTATCAAATTACCCTGAGAATCGGAAGGGTTTTCGACGGGCGTGTGCAAATTTCCAACTCCAAGCTTATGATTGTCTGAGCTGAGCTGGATCTTGTAGGGACCATTGACTCCCTTCTTATTTTTATTATTCTCTCCAACTATGCTTAAACTATTATTTAAATTAAGAGAGAAGAGTGAGGGCCCATATTTTTCTAATCTGGGCCTTTTCGGGTTAGAAGAAGTTGTGGGCTTTTTAAGGTCAAGTAGTTTGAGGCCTTTCTCAGAAGAGAGATGGGCCTCAGGGGGTCTGTGTGGACTCTAGTGGCACGGCTTGGGCCTGGCTCCAGGGGTGGAGCAGATAGGGGCCCTGGCTGTAGGCCCATTTTGGCCTTGCCCCGAGAGGGCCTAGTTACTTGGGGTTGCCCCAGCTTGGCGCCGCCGTCACTGTTAAGGTATGATGGGGACTTACCTGCCGCCGATTTCTCGTGCTTGCCGTCCCTGGTAGGGCTCAGTCGTGGAGCTGGATCATCTTGGAGGTGTTTGTTTTTTTTTTCTTTTTTTGAAAGAATATTGTTTGCCATTCAGTTTCAAGGGTGGTCTCTGGGGTCGCGTCGGGGTCGATTTGATCGATTGGGGCTTGTTGGGAGTGGCAGTTGGGGAGGTATGACCCAAGTGACCACACGATATGCAGAGGATCTCATCCCCTTTGTACACTATCTCTTGATGATGAGCCCCAATGTTGATAGTGTCCATAACCGGTATGCCCAGTTGGATTTGGACTCATAGCTTGACATAGCGACCTCGAAGGGTAGCAGAGGTGTATGCATCAATCTTCAGCAATTTTTTTATTCTCCTTCCCACCCTTTGGAGAATTTGAGTATCATAAAATTAAATAGGGAGTTGGGGGAGGCGTAGCCAGATTGCTGTGGAGTCGATTTGCGCCTTGCTTGGGACGAAGTTTGGTTCCCATTTTCTTACCGTAATGAAGGTTCCAGCAATAAATCATGGTCCTCTATGGAGTGACTTTGCTTTACTTTCTGGGTCTTCGAATTTAACAGTGTAGAAACCTGATCCTAGGTCAATCAGACAGATGGGGCGAGAGGTCTGCCATAGAACCTCTAATTTGATTTTTAGATATTGGTGGGCGAAGTTTTTCTGAATTGGCTTAATTATCACCGAAAACTTCCTTGGACCATATAGTCGGGTTCTCTCTTCGACTGAGAGATTGATTAGGTCTCGTTCCAGTGGATTGTCATCCTCTTCTACGGAGATTGAATCGTTGGACAGAAGTTGGTTCGAGGTAACTTCCTTGTATGTCAGCTTACTTTCCACCATTTGAACATCACTGATGGGGATTGGTAACGAAGGGGAATTTAGATTCTGCATAACCGTGGTACACTAGAGTAGTTTAAGAGAAGGCGGACACTCAATCTCTAACCCATCCCCTTTCTAGTTCAAGGAAAGGTTTTTACCATAAATATATTTAATTAATTTTCAACTCTTTAATATTAGAAAAAAAATAGTGAAAAGACGATTTTGTCTAAAGAAAAAACTTTTAATGAAAGGTAAAAATTTGAAACAATATTTCTAAGCCCTTCACACTTTTAATATTTTATAGATTGTAGATTAGTACATACCTTAATTAAAAAAAATTAACTGGATTATTTTTTATATCAGCCTTTGAATATAATAAATTTAATACTTTATAAAATGTAATGAATAATGTGAACTCTACGAAATACAAAGAAATCGGGAAGCTTCCATTGGTTTTCTGGAGAGAAAACAGAGAAGATATTATTTCTTCTTTGGAAAAAAATGAATTCTCTCTTGTTCTAGAAGGACCTGTGGTCCTTATATACATTGGGCCAAGACCCGAAAATAACAGTGGGCTGCTTTCACTATTTTTCTACAACATGTGGGCTTTATAAAATAAATAAAGAGTCTATCAAAGTCTATGTAGGATTCACTGTATTATAGTTAGTATTATCAACAGTAGTAGTATTAACACTATGTACAACTATATCATCAATACCCGCAAGTTTGAGGGGGCCTGAACACCCAACTTGACCAAAATGGAATGGTGAGCAAGGCCAGTGAGAGGCTTAGTGAATACGTCAGCGAACTGCGAAGCAGTGGGAACATGTAACAGCTCAATCAAACCCTCACCAAGTTGAGTACGAATGAAATGGCAATCCACCTCGATATGTTTTGTGCGTTCATGGAAGACGGAATTGCGGGCAATATGAATGGCAGCTTAGTTGTCACAATACATAGGAATCGGAGTGGGAATAGGCACACCAAGATCAGCAAACAGACGCTGCAGCCAAACTAATTCAGCAACCACTTTACTAGCAGACCTATATTCTGCTTTTGAAGAAGAAAGAGAAACTACAGGTTGTTTCTTTGCTTTCCAAGAAATAAGAGAACCTCCAAGTAGAACACAAAAACCAGTCACAGAGACTCTAGTGTCAGGGTAGGCAGCCCAATCACTGTCACAATAGGCAGCTATAGAAAAAGTAGGAGAATTGGAGTAGAAAACTCCAACATCAGAAGAACCACGTAAATACCTGAGAATATGCAAAGCAGCCTTCATATGAGACTGGGTAGGATTTTGAAGATACTAACTTAAATGTTGGACAACAAAAGAGAGATTCGGGCGAGTATGAGTCAAAAAATTTAGCTTGCCAACCAAACTCCGATAAGATTAAAGATTGGGAAGCAAATCATCCATCTCAACTCGCAACTTAAGGAACAAATTGAGAGGGCAAGTAACAGGAGTCACAACAGCACAATCATACTCATAGAGGAGATCCGTAATAAACTTTCTCTGGTGCAACAGTAAACCAGTGGAAAGTGTGCAAACCTCTATGCTCAAAAAATAGTTAAGAGTGCCCAGGTCTTTAATTCGAATCTGGGAATCCAAAAAGGACTTAAGAGAGCTGATTTCTGTCAAATCATCACCAGATAGGATGACATCATCTACATAAACAGCCAGCAACACAACAAAGGTAGCAGACCTTTTGATGAATAGAGAATGATCATTAAATGAGTGGACATAACCTCTAGACTGAAGAGCCTATGAGAGCTTAGCATACCATTGTCTCGAAGCTTGCCAGAGCCCATAAAGAGATTTCTTTAGTTGACAAACCAGAGGAACAGAGCCAGAGAGGCAATCAAGGATCAAACCAGGGGAAAGTTTCATGTAAACCTCCTCTTCCAAGTCACCATGCAAAAATGCATTGTTGACATCAAGTTGGAAGAGGGGCCAACCCTTCTTGACAGCCATAACAATTAAACATTTAATAGTGGAAAACTTTATCACAGGGGAAAAAGTTTCATTAAAATCCACACCACTATGTACAGCTATATATTATCATCAATAAATAAGGAGTAAGAGTATTTAAAATTAAGGGGGTAATAAGCCTAAATGATAAATTATTCATTGATTTTTTAAACAAAAAAGTATTGTTAATATTTATTTTTATTAACTTGAAGTATTGTTGGACAAAGAGAGAGTATAAATAATTGACAAAAAGAAAGACGCTAATTAAATTCAAGTGCCAATCGCTTTAACTAATGAGACCCGAGAAAGATTAAAGTGAAGCTTATTAGAATTATAAAAGGTATTTTTTTGATTTAATTAACATTATACTTCTTCGTTTGAATTTATTTGTCATATTTTGATTTAGTATAGTTATTAAGAAAATTATAATTGGTATAGTAATTTTATCATATTACTTATATAGTTATATTAATTCACGTGTAGTCATATGTTTTAAAAAATAATTTGAAAAATAATTAATTAACTTTAAGCATAAAACATGTTTTTTTTTTTTTTTTTTTTTTTAATTGGGGGGGGGGGGGGGGGGGGGGTCTGTTCATGATTTGTCAACAATAACAAATAAAAATAAAAATTAAATTAGAAAAATAAGCGACAAGTAAATTTGAACGGAGGAAGTACCTACGGAAATGATCATGGCAATAATTACTTTATTGGAATTCTTTCTTATAGTATCCTATTAATAATAATAATACCAGTTATGGACTTAACGTCTTTTTTATTTTCTTGTTCTTTCAGAAGCGAATCGCTAGCAACTATGTGGTAAATTCATCTATTTTTCAACATTCATAATGTTATGTAGGTAAGATTTATAAGGAAGACAAGCTAATGGATCAATTAATATCATATGAGTAGACTCGATGCAATAACGTTTTCAACATTTTTTTCGTGAAAAAAGAGAGGAAAAGGCCGTAGTTAAGGAGTCTAAAAAAGATTCTCTAATACGACACAAATAATATATTCCCCCATCTCAATTATCCGTCTCAAATTGAGATGATACATTGATTAAAAAAAATAATTAATAGCATGACTAGTTTATCATAGTGTCCCTATTAAATGGTGTTTACATTTTAATTAAAAAAAAGTAATTAATTAATACAAAGGGTAAAACATGAAAAAAAAAAAAAAAACTTAGTCTCTTCTTGATTAATGAAAAAAGGCAAGTAAAATGGAAAATCAAATTAGAAAATTTGGGACGGGTAATTTGGGACGGAGGGAGTAAAACACATTCACTTTAATGGCACACATTTTGTGTGATAGTTGATTTCGGTTACATTCGAGTTAAATAACTAGTAAGTACTTTGTCCATCTCAAATCATCTGCCGTGGTTTTTTTTTTTAAATTATTATTTCAAATTATTTATCATTTTAGAACTTCTAGATAAAAGTATTAATTTTTTTTTCAAATTTTCCTCCATCGTAATTTTTCTTGAAGACTACATGCACTTAATTATAGAGGGATAGACATAAAGATAAATATTACTCAAAGTAAATATGCGTTAAGACACAAATAAGGGTTAGATATTCAAAACTCTTCTTAGCTTACGTTTTCTTAAGAAACGTGTAAAAAATACGGTAAATTACATATAATTTGAGACGAAGATAGTAGTTAATTATTATCAAAATAAAAAGAACGATTTTTAAGGAGTACAAAAAAAATTCTCATATACGACACGAACAATATAAAATATATACACTTTAACGACACACTTTTTGCACGTTAGTCGGTTTCAATTACATTCAAAGCAAACGACCAATAAGCACTTTGTCCATCTCAAATCATCTGTCGTGTGTTTTAAAAATAGTTATTTCAAATTATTTATCATTTTAGAACTTCTAGATAAGAGTAAATTTTTTTTCCAGATAAGAGTAAATTTTTTTTCCAATTCTCCTCGATCGTAATTATTCTTGATGACCACAAATATTTTAACTATAGAGCGATGAACATAAAGATAAAGGCTATTCAAAGTAAATATATTTTAAGACACAAATAAGGGTTAGCTATTCAAAACTCTTCTTAATTAGCGTTTTTTCAAGAAGCGTGTAAAAGAAAAACACGAGTACACAACAAATAATTTGAGGCGAAGATAGTAGTTAATTATCAGCGCAAAAAAAAAGATAATTTTTAATGTGTACAAAAAAAATTCTCATATACGACATAAATAATATAAAATGCATTCTCTTTAACGGCACACTTTTTGCGCTATAGTCAATTTTAGTTACATTCAAGTTAAATGATCAATAAGTACTCTGTCCATCTCAAATTATTAGCCGTTTTTTTTAAAAAAATATTTTTTAAAAATTATTTACTATCATTTTAGAACTTCTAGATAAAAATAGTTAAAAAAAAACAAAAATCGTAATTATTCTTGAAGACTATATATGATTTGATTATAGAGTGATGAACATAAAGATAAATACTATTCAAAGTAAATATATTTTGAGACATAAATAAGGGTTAGATATTCAAAACTCTTCTTAATTATTTTTTTCTTAAGAAGCGTGTAAAAGAAAAATATGAGTACACAACAACTAATTTGAGATGGAGATAGAGTTAATTATCAACGCAAGAAAAAGACGATATTTAAGGAGTACAAAAAAGATTCTCATATACGACATGAACAATATAAAACGCATTTATTTTAATGACACAATTTTTGCGCGATAGTCAATTTCAATTACATTCAAGTTAAATAACCAATAAGTATTCTGTCCTTCTCAAATTATTCGTCATGTGTTTCAAAAATATTTTTTTTCATATTATTTGTCATTTTAGAAGTTCTAGATAAAAGTAATAAAAAAAATCAATTTTCTTCGATCGTAATCATTCTTGATGACTACATACATATTAACTATAGATTGATGAACATAAAGATAAATACTATTCAAAGTAAATATATTTTACGACACAGATAAGAGTTAAATATTCAAAACTCTTCTTAATTAGTATTTTTTTAAGAAGCGTGTAAAAGAAAAACATGAGTACACAACAAATAATTTGAGACGGAGGTAATAGTTAATTATCAGTGCAAGAAAAAAGACGATTTTTAAGGAGTACAAAAAAAATTCTCATATACGACAAACGATATAAAATATTTTCACTTTAACGAAACACTTTTTAAACGGTAGTCGGTTTCAATTACATTCAAATTAAATGACCAATAAATACTCTGTCTTCCTCTAATCATCTATCGTGTTTTAAAAAAAAAAACTTTTTCATTATTTATCATTTTGGAACTTTTAGATAAAAGTAGTAAAAAAAAATTCGATCGTAATTATTCTTGGAGACTACATATACTTTGATTATAGAGTGATGAACATAATGATAATACTATTCAGAGTTAATACATTTTGAGACATAAATAAGGGTTAGATATTCAAAACTCGTCTTAATTAGCGTTTTTCTAAGAAGCATGTAAAAGAAAATTATGCACGCACAATAAATAATTTGAGACGGAGATAGTAGTTAATTATCAGCGCAAGAAAAAGATCACGGTATTTAAGGAGTACAAAAAAGATTCTCATATACGTCACGGACAATATAAAACGCATTCACTTTAACGACACACTTTTTGCGCAATAATTAATTTCAGTTACACTAAAGTTAAATAACCAATAAGTACTCTGTCCATCTCAAATCATCTGTTGTGTGTTTTAAAAATAATTTTTTCAAATTATTTATCCTTTTAGAGCTTCTATATAAAAGTATTTTTTATTTTTGTTTTCCTCGATCATAATTATTCTTGATGACTACATGCATTTTTACTATAGAGTGATAAATATAAAAATAAATATTATTCAAAGTAAATATATTTTAAGACACAAATAAGGGTTAGATATTCAAATTTTTTCTTAACTAGCGCTTTCTTAAGAAACATGTAAAAAAATATGAGTACACAATAGATAATTTGAGACGGAGATAGTAATTAATTATTATTACAAGAAAAAGATGATTTTTAAGGAGTACAAAAAAGATTCTCATATGCGACACAAACAATGTAAAATATATCCACTTTAACGACACACTTTTTGTACGATAGTCGATTTCAATTACATTCAAATTAAATGACCAATAAGTAGTCTGTCCATCTCAAATTATCTATCGTATTTTAAAAAAATATTTTTTTCAAATTATTTATAATTTTAGAAGTTCTAGATAAAAGTAGTAATTTTTCTTTTCGATAGTAATTATTCTTGAAGACTACATATACTTTAATTATAGAGTGATGAACATAAAAATAAATACTATTCAGAGTAAATATATTTTAAGACATAAATAAGGGTTAGACATTCAAAACTCTTCTTAATTAACGTTTTCTTAAGAAGCATGTAAAAGAAAAATATGAGCACCAATAGATAATTTGAGACGAAAATAGTAGTTAGTTATCAGCGCAACGAAAAGATAGTATTTAAAGAGTACAAGAAAGATTCCCATATACGACACAAACAATAGAAGTTTATTTTTGTTAAATTCAAGTGAAATGGCTAATAAGTACTCGGTCTATCTCAAATCATTTATAGTATTTTTAAAAATAGTTATTTCAAACTATTTACATTTTAGAACTTCTAAATAAAGTAGTAAAAAAAAAATTCGATCATAATTATTCTTGGAGACTACATATGCTTTGATTATAGAGTAATTAACATAAAGATAAATACTATTCAAAGTAAATATATTTTGAGACATAAATAAGCGTTAGATATTCAAAACTCGTCTTAATTAGCGTTTTCTTAAGAAGTATGTAAAAGAAACATATGAGCACACAACAGATAATTTGAAACGGAAATAGTACTTAATTATCAACACAAGAAAAAGACGATATTTAAGGAGTACAAAAAAAATTATCATAGACGACACAAACAGATAAAACACATTCACTTTGACGACACACTTTTTATGCGACAGTCGATTTCAATTACTTTCAAGTTATATGACCAATAAGTACTCTTTTCATATGAACATTGTTTTTTAAAAATAGTTATTTCAAATTATTTACATCATTATAGAACTCCTAGATAAAAGTAGTATTTTTTTTCTCAATCTTCCTCTTTCGTAATTATTTTTGAAGACTACATACACTTTAATTATATAGTGATGAACGTAAAGATAAATACTATTCAAAGTAAATATATTTTAAGAAATAAATAAAGGTTAGATATTAAAACTCTTTTTAATTAGCATTTTCTTAAGAAATATATCTATATATATATCTATAATTTATACTATATTAAGGGTGTGTTTGGTATGAAGGAAAACATTTTCCAGAAAATGTTTTTCATTTTTCTTATGTTTGGTTGACTTATATATTTTGAAAAATATTTTCCAAACCAACTTATTTTCCTTAAATCTAAGGAAAATAACTTTCCTTAAAAAAGTAAAGAAAACATTTTCCAAAACTCTCTTTCAACCTCACTTTAAAGTTGAAATAGTCATACAATTCTCAAAATCATCTACCTCCACTCCCAATATCCTATCACCCCGACACCACCCCTACCCCCACTCCACCTCCACCCCACCCCCAAAATTCAATTGTTTTAAAAAGTATTTCAAAACTTTTTCTTAGTCCATTCCCTACCCCATGCCCTTCCCTTACCCCTACCCCCACCCCCACTCTCAAAATTCAATTGTTTTACAAAGTATTTCAAAAAATTTTCTTAGTCCATCCCCTACCCCCACCCCACCCCTACCCCTACCATCCCCCTTCCAAAAACAAAATCTATATTTTATTAAAAAATTCAAACTTTTTTCTTACCCCATACCCCTGCCCTCCCTCCCCCCTTACCGGCCCCCTCTCCCATCCCTCCCCCTCTCGACAACCTAAAAAAAAACTTAAATTTATTTTAAAAAATTTCAATTTTTTTCTTCTCCCTTCCCCCTCACTCCCCTACCCTGACCCCCAATTTAAGAAGATTTGAAAAATTTAGAAATAAATATAAAACTGTTAAAATAAGAAAAATCGAGGAAGCATTATAATTTTAAAAGTTTTTTGTACGTAGTAACAATATAATCAATGATTTTGTAAAGATTTAACTTAAAAAACAAGAATAGATTTTAAATATAAAAAGAGAAAGAAAAATAACCGTGTCATAAATATGGTTTAAATTGATACGTTTATCTTAGCCTCCGACGGGAAGGGAAAGAGGTACAGCATGACAACGCAAAAGTGACGATTCATCAATCACTTAAAACTTCTGGTGGTAAAACAAATATGTGCTTACATTAAAATATTTTATGTTTACATTATTATATTAACATGTGAAATTTTTTTAAAAAGTGATTTAAATCTTTACACTTCATTAAAAATCTCTGTAATAAATAAAATTATTTAATCTTAAATAATCAAATATTACACCTGCGGTTAAACTAGTAAAAGAAAAATACGAGCACACAACAGATAATTTGAAACGAAGATAAGCTCTCATTGCAAAATTCCAACTACCTAACATGAGCAAGATCAAAGATGTTTTTTTTTTTTGCAATTTAAGGAAAGTTCTTCCTTTAAAGTGTAAAAATTACATGGTTCCATCACCAATTGCCACTATTAATGGGTATGACCGTATATAGATCCTTGATCGAATACCACTCTAATAGATGTAAATTTTGCATTTTTACATTAATCACACTTTGTTATAAAATAAAGATAAAATATCAATATTAAATTTAAAGAAGAAAAAAAAAAACTTTAGGAAATTTTAATAGTATTTTTATTTTACTACTTTCACATATCAAAAAAAATAAAATGTAAAAAAGGCTGGCTTCAAGTTGGCAACTTGGCCAATTTTTCTGAGATATTCAAATCCAAATTGAACAAGTAACTTCAAGTTGGAGATTTGGCCAACTAATTTAGCTATTCAAATTTGAATTGAACAAGTAATTCTTGGTGTTCAAATTCAATATGTCACTTGACATCCATGTTATATAACACGCTTGATTGTATGTTGGATCTTTTTCTAATTCTCACTTTGTTAATTTAGAATTTCCCTCCCCTCTTGTAACTTATTGAGAAAAGAAGAAATGACATACTGATTCAAGTTCCTACATAGATTTCCTTTGGATAAGCTTCTCAAAAATTAAACAGTTGAACTAGACATTTCTTCAAAGTTGTTTACAGTCTACATTATATAATAAAGCTACTTAAAAAGCAAACTATAGTAAGTTCTGTAATGTGTAATCCACAGATCACATGTATCAGTTAGTGATTCAATCTTTGTTGTTATTATTTATTAAATTTTCATGTATGATATTATTTACTGTGTTCACTTAAAAGTCTTCAACAGGTAACTATTGAGTAAATTTGGATCGACAAGTTAGAAGAATGGTAGTTGATGGTATGGGAATCAACTGTTTGTATACGAGTTATTAAATCAGGTTTGAAAATTAAGATTGATAATTTATGAGATCCATAAATATTGAATCAAATTGCACTGAACACATAGATGATAGAACCAAGACTTAAAATACACTAATATATGTTTGGTACTTTAATAATTGAATCAATACAAATAACCCTTCACTTTTTCATCAACTCGAATCTTATTCTTTTATGATTAATATTACGAATTAGCCTCACTCTTTCAGCCAATGACTTCGCTCAATTTAGCTTATTTAATTATGATTTTGAGTCGTATGACATGTTTATTGCTTATTCTCGATGATAATTATAATCTCTTTTTCAATTTTAGTTTACTCCAGAAGATGAGTAGTCTAGCACAATAATTGCCTTCTAGTTGCTTTCTCAAATTTTTGATGCCAGCTTTTATTTTCAAAACATACAACAATATATTATTTCGTTGATATCTCTAGTTAACACCTTCAAGATTATAGCGAAAAGGTTGGGATTTCTTCATTTTTTTTATTAGAGTCATATATTTGAGAACATAAAAAGAAAATTTGATAAAAAGCATTTTATCCAGCAATAAAACTAAAATTCTCACGAAAGAAATCCATAACATAAAAAAATAAATGATGCACAAATAAATTAAGACGATTCAATGTCTAAATAGCTAATATTATGAAATTTCGTTTCTTGATGAATTTAGTTAGATAAATTAGCTACAATGTATTTAGAGTTAGGCTGGAGAATAATAATAGTAAAACTTATTATTATAATTATTCACATATCATAAGTAAAAATCTAACATTACAATTGTTACCACAAAACAAAAGATTGTTATTCGTGGGTGTCAATATTCATTTAAATATTTTTAAAGTTGAATTATAATAATTCAATAATAAAATAAATATCAAATATCAATCCTTAAAATTTCAATTTAGTTAAATAATTTAATTTTTAATGATTTATATCCGAACCTAAACAACTCAAAAACTTATAATCATGATTAAATAATAGAGTTATGTATTGATGAAATGCGGGTAAGTTTTAACCACAAACAACATAAGCAGAGCAATAGTCAGCATCAACTCCCCATATATGTTAAGTCCATTAATAAATGACCATCTCTGTTTTCCAAACTACACCATTAAATGCCATAGCTGCCACTGCACTTATTCCACCCACCCACCCTTTCACTCCCCCTAAACCCCTTCCCCTTCCTTCTCATGGACTTTATCACCCTTCCCTTTTTCCCTTCTCAATGTCCACCACTTCCTCCTCCCTCCTCCGCCGCCAACCACCACCACCACCACCTATAACCTACCCCCCACCTATCTCCAACTACTCCCTTTCTCAAAACCTCAGTACCATCGGCCTCGGTTACGCAATCGCCATAGCACTCGGTTTTCTCGTTCTCCTCTCCACTGTACTCCTCGCTTCCTACATCTGCTGCCGATCCGCCGCCGCTCGCCGTCGCCGCCGTCAACTCCGAGCAAATTCACGAAACCCCAACAGCAACCACAACAACGCGGAAAATGGAATTTACCTCCCTCGGATCATATTCGTAGCGGAAGACGATGAAGAAAACGACGAAGGTTTGTCGCAAAACGCAACGTTGGGGCTTGATCAAGTCGTTATCAACTCCTACCCGAAGTTGGTTTACTCCAAAAGAAACGGAAACGGAAGTGGGAACGATGTCGTTTGTCCGATATGCTTGTGTGAATATAGAGACGGAGAAATGCTGAGGATGATGCCGGACTGTAAGCATTATTTTCATGTTATGTGTTTAGACGCCTGGTTAAAATTGAATGCTTCGTGCCCAGTTTGCCGGAATTCGCCGTTGCCGACGCCGTTATCTACGCCGTTGTCGGAGGTGGTGCCTCTTTCTCAGTACTCCGATGGCCGGCGAAGGCTATGATTATTTGGAAGTGTAAAAACAGTTTTAGTTTGGTAAAATGAGTCACCTTTGGAGCTTAAAGTTTTCATTTTTGCCCTTTTTCACTATTAGGGTAAAATTATGGTGGTTGGAGAGGTGGAATTTGCTTTGGTGTTGTGATTTTTGTGATTATTTTTAATTGATGATTACACAGAATGGATGATTGAAAATATCAAGCAAAACAATCTGGGAAATTCCAGTGGCATCAAGTTTCAATTTTGATTTTTAAATTCATGTGAGAGGGTGAAATTAAGCTCTATGTAATCTAATTCATTTGCTCAAAGTATTTTCTAATCCTAACATCACTTGAATTTAGGTCATTTCTTTAGGTTCTTGCTTTGATTTTCTACTGCTAAGTGTTCTCCTTAAACCTTAAGTCTTGGATTTGAGTTTTCCTAATACAAAGTTGTAGTATTTGTTAAGCAGTGTGGCAGACAAGGATTATAGTGGAGCTGTAAGTACTTCTTTTATGTTAATGTCTTGGGATTGAGTTCTCCTCTTATAGAGTTGCCTTTGTTTAGTAATACTACCAAAATTCGGATTTAGTTAGGGTTTTAACGTGAATACCAATGAAAAAAGAGCATTTTTTCAGTCCTTTTTGATATGTTAAAGCCTTTAAAACCATTTTAGAGTAAAATCTTTTCAATTGTCATTGAGCCAAAGCAGACATGTGACATTCACAACCGAACTCAAAGCAAACCACCTTTATTTAATTAGGACTTTCAAATCTCTATGACGGGGAATCGAATTCTCTCCGATGACACAATAAAATCATTGTAATAAAAATTAAACTAAATAAAAGAAACGAGGGAATCAAATTCCCTTATCTGGCACAGCAAAATTTTTAGTAACAAAAATGAAATAAGAAAAGGAGATTAAAGGTGTATTCCAGTCATAAAGATGGTGGGAGGTGGGACTTGAAATGGGCTTTCAACGAACTTTTGGTGCCTGCTTTATTTTTCAGTTTTGATTGGTCTTTGTGAATGCAAAATTTCCATGCACATACAACGATATTATTTTTCCAACCCCTCTAGAGCTATTAAAGGAAATAATTTTTTAAAAAATAATATACTAAAGGAAATAAAGAAAGAAAAACCTCCTACATCTTCTTCTGCTTCTCTCATTTCTGTAAAGACTTTCAAGATTTACTTTTGGGATTGGTGTTGCTTTTATCTTGTACTGGTATCACTTTTCTTCCAAGTCCCCTATTCTATTCGCCAATATAAAATGGATGCCTTGTTGACTTTCGTACTTCGTTTTGTCTACTTGTTTATATATTGTGGCATTGCTTCTGCAATTTTTTTTTTGAACAGAGGACGGAGGATCTATTTAAAATAATATTTTTATTCCTACAAAAATAGAGGTAAGCAAGACCCCACTTGGTGGCTGTATTTGTATTATAGTCCATCACATTGAAATGACAATTTTTCTCTACTCACTTGTCTTACTCATGCTAGTTTAAGAAATCCTAACATGGGATTCCCAGCTTATCATTTGTTATAAACTTCAGTTCTACTCTTAAATCTGTTTTTTTTTTTAATGGGAAGTGCACTTTTACCAACAAACAAGCTATCACTTGTAGTAGCAAATGTAGCCATTTGGCTATTGCGCATTTGACTAATCGAAATATACATTTTGTGGGATTTTTTTTCCCAACATGACATTACCTATGCTATGTACATGCTACTTATACTAAGTTCATGGTCGTTGTTGCAAAATGATATTTGCATATACATACCAAGTTCATCCGCCTTTGATTAATTATGAGGTTAGACATTTTTCAAAATTACTAAAGTTTTTTTTTGCTGATAATACGGACTGATAAGGAAAAATTACCTGAAGAGTACATCATAAGTTAATGCAACATGTGGACTCTGATCTCAAGATCTTTATAGTAATTAATTAATCTTCATAATATCCAACTCAAATCCATTTGATTAGTTAGTCAAGAACGTGATGCATTTGTTCATGTTATTGCTCCAATCATTTCTTTCTCGATTAGCTGTCTCTTCAATTCTACAGAGAAATTTATCGCTTTCATAGTAAGAAGACTCGATGCGTAAATCAAATGTCATAAAGAAGTTGGGAGCAGGGCGAGGGATACACAGGTTAATCTTCATACTTTGTATTCTTGCTCTTCTAATATGTGTGACTACTTTTTCCAAAATTTATTCTTTCAAATCTTTTCGAGCTTCAAATTCCTTCTGCAACTGTAACAGTCTCACCAGCTCTTGTACCAATAATCACCACGTCGAGTTAACTCTGGATACCGTAATCCAGAAAATCCAACATGAAATTGACATTTTACGACAGCTTCCAAATGAAAAAGTTTTCGGAAAACAGGCTATTTTTCTAGCAGATATTTTAAACCTAGTAGAGTCGGTACAAGTGTCACTAGTGCAAAATAGTGAGCCTAGAGCAGTGTTGCATTCTTTATCAAGACAAACAGAACAGGTCAATGGGCCTGCGGAATATTTCATAACTGAAGAAATCCGAAAGTACGTGAGGATTAAACCAAACAGGTTGAAGAAACAGAACTTTATGGGGGCTAATGGTACATTCACTAGTATTGGTCATGCTTGTTTCTCCATGAAATTAGAGCTTGAAGAGTTCATGGATTATGACGTTGGCGAAATGTGTAATGATGATTGGAGATTAGCACAGAAACTTATGGTTCATGGATGTGATCCTCTACCAAGAAGAAGGTGTTTTGCTAGAGCCCCTCAATTGTACAATAAGCCGTACCCTATAAATGAATCAGTTTGGAAGTTACCTGATGACAAAAATGTTCGATGGAGTCAATACAGATGCAAGAATTTCACTTGTTT
Source organism: Capsicum annuum (assembly GCF_002878395.1). Taxonomy (NCBI): domain Eukaryota; kingdom Viridiplantae; phylum Streptophyta; class Magnoliopsida; order Solanales; family Solanaceae; genus Capsicum; species Capsicum annuum. The sequence goes on from NC_061118.1 coordinate 146,170,987, forward strand.
GGCTAGAAATTCAACTGCCAAAGGTTTCTTCAAATGCGCGGATTGTTTCAATCTTACACATCATGAATCTCCTCGATGGATTGTTCATTCGTATCAAGACTCAAACTCAAAAATGACAGCTGATATATTGATAACAGAAGTACTTAGTTTGAAGCCTGGAGAGATCAGAATTGGCCTGGATTTCAGCGTTGGCACGGGTACATTTGCTGCAAGAATGAGAGAACATAATGTGACTATAGTTTCTGCAACAATAAATCTAGGTGCACCATTCAGCGAAATGATTGCTCTTCGAGGGCTAATCCCTCTTTACATGACGATAAATCAGAGGTTACCTTTCTTCGATAACACTCTAGATTTGATTCACACTACGAGGTTTCTTGATGGATGGATTGATTTTGTGCTGCTGGATTTCGTGTTGTATGACTTTGATAGAGTCTTGAGGCCTGGTGGACTTTTATGGATCGATAGTTTTTTCTGTTTGAAGGAAGAGTTGAATGATTATTTAGAGGCATTCAAGATTCTCAGGTATAAACAACACAAGTGGCTTGTTGTTCCTAAGATAGATAAAGATGACAGTGAAGTGTTCTTCTCTGCAGTCCTAGAAAAACCACCTAGACCTTTCCGATGAACAATGGCTATTTCATACAATAATGTTGGTACTGATTTTGTTGGTCGATTTATACATTTTGATCCAATAATATTAGATAGGATACAATGTGAGTTTTACTGTAAAATTGTCAGTACATTGCAATGTCACCAATAATTGTTGTACTAATATAACCGAGATTTCTTTGTTTTAATGTGATGGATTGTTAGCTGTAATGCTGGCAATAGTCGTTGTGCGTTAGTGCTAACGCGTGACCATTTATTTCGATAAAAAATAGACGATACTGTATGTAACAAGTTCGAATATGCAACCAAAGCGCGGTAACTTTGAAAGAGACCCAAAGGTGTGGCCTAACGTCAACAAAGTGAGTGAAAATTGTGCAAGGGCAAGGTTCATGTTAGAAGCAAAATAATCAAGTGTCGTGCGGGAGCTAGCAAAGCAAATCTCTAAAGACGCCGCACAAGAAAACATGCGAGAAATACATCAAAAGAGACACAACGATATTGATCTACATCCACAAAAGGAGATGAGCAATCCACTATCAAAGAGAGTACAAAATTCACTCAGAAAGTCAGAATAAAGAGGTTTTCACAAGTGATGCCGCAACACTTGTGTCACACAAATTCTCCGTCCAAACAATGCTCTCAAACCCCTAGGACTATATTGTGGATGATACCAAACTAAAAGAAAAGAGCCTCTATTTATAGAATTTATAAACTTTTCCTATAAAAATAAGAATTAGCCAAATATGAAGAATATATTTTTCCTTTTCTTAAAGGAAATTCAATAATGGTACCTAAAAGAACATCCAAGTATGATAATAAAGTCAGGACAAATAACAACAGTTCAAATCTCTTGTGTCAAAAACATTAGGTGATTACTTGCTCTTTGGCAATGAGTTTTCATTTCGAAATTCAAAGGCAAAGCACAGGAAGTTTCATTTTTGAGAACTCAGCAGCAGCTAACAGCAAAATTGGTCCATGCTATTTTGACACATGAGAAGGCCCATTCAAAACCTTAAATCTGGACATCAGTTGTAGTTTCTCCAAACATAGCGGGCCTGATCAACACACTATTTCGATGGGCCTAATTTGTAAATGGGACTGAGATGAAGTGAGAACTGAGAAGTGCTTGGATAAATTTTGGAAAAAACAGACCAAATTCCAAAGATGGCACTACTAGAATTGTTAATTTTTTCCATATTATGGTGTACTAAAAGCAAGTTGGTCGACTATTTTCACCTTGTTAATGAGCGTGGATTAGCATCTCGAGGCCCTTTGATGGGGTTCTTTATTTTCCTTTTCCTACTCCCAATTACTTTCTCTAAAAAAAAAAATAAAAAAATCCAAATTATATTGTATTTCGTCATCAACGCGTCTAATATTTCGTATTAAAGTAAACTCTAAAATTAAATTAGACAACTATAGAAAAGTCTATTATAGAATGTAAGTTTGTGAGCATTTTACTTTTAGGGACCATTTTGGTACTTTGTTGTGCTGTTCTACTGTCCTCTTTTTCTTTCTAGTACTACTACTTTAATTTGCTGTTCTTCTTTGCCTTTTCTTCTTATAGTAGTTTGTAGATGTAACATGTATTGTAAAAGAGTACTTGCTCTGAAAGAAAAAAGAGAAAGACAAAATACAATAAATAAATTAGAGAAAAACAGTGCTGGTGTCACTTTCTCAATCTAATCTTGGAGCCCACAATGTTATACTAAAGTCCAATCTCCACCGCCAAATCATCAAAATTTCTTCTTTTTGCTCGACACGTGTCCCCCACTCATCACTAGTCGGCTACCCCCCCTATCATAAATGGCCTTCACAACCTATGCCACTTTTCAACACAGTCCCATCAAATTTACTATGGATTAAAACATGATAGAATGTGCATATCATTTTATTACTTATTTTTATAAAGTTGAAAGATTGGTTTTGATAAATTTTTTAACTTAAAATAAATATAATTAAAGCACGGTAGAAATAAAACATCAAAAATAAAAAAGTAAGATGAATAAAATAACATATAACAGTGAAAATTAATTCAAATACTCCACTGCCTATATTAGTGGGTATTTGATGATAAAAATTAAAATTTTTTATGTTCGAGTTTATCTTGTGTTTGATCATAAATATAAATTAAAATTATTTTTTATCTTTTATTAGAAAAGTAAAAGTGAAAAAAGTTGAAGTATTTAAAATTCTAATTATCAAACACAATAATTTTTACTAAAATAAAATATATTTTTTTGAAAAAAGAAAAATCTCATCCCAAGCACCCACTTAATCTATTGTTGTCCTCCTTAATTTTCAAAGCATCCTATTTAGGGTTACTTTTCTCGATAGCTTTAAGATTTGTCATGTCATATTTAATTTTTTTTTCAAAGTACGTGCATTTTTCTTAAAAAGCTATATAATCCACCACTCAAAATTTTTCATTAGTGTATGTGGGCAATTAGATTTTATTAAATTTAAATTCGTACGAAATTTAAATTATATTAAATTTAAAATATATTAATTTCAAATAAATATTACAAATTAATATAATTAAATTAATTATTTAAATTTAAATATATATGAATTTAAATAAAATCCAATATTTATTGGGTTAGTTCATTAATTTGGGCTACAAATGATAAACTTATTTTACTAAGTCAAAATGTTATTTTATTCTAGAGGCCCAAATAAGCATCACGTGTCAAATAACGTGGCATGTCAAGTCAAGTGAATGAGCCAATAGACTATGTCACATGTCAAAATGATGCAGCACACCTAGAGAAATCAAAAACTCATAAAAGGCGCCTCATCACTTAAATTTGATTGGTTAGAAGGAATCCATCTTCATCATGACTTTTCTTTTTTCACAACTCTAGATAGGAGTCTCATAATTCAGAAAAGAACCATAGAACTCTAACAAGAAGTAAGAGAAAACTCATAGATCAAACGACAAGTTTTAAGCTCTTAAATTTATATTTGAAAAGGTGAATCAGAGGATCATAAAAATTGTAACGCTCACATATTAAAATTAATAAATTGATTGTTACATTATTTTTTTTATCTCGATTATTTATTTTCGATCTCAAAAATTTTATTGTCCAACAGTTGTAATTGGATTTCTTCTCTTCTCATATCTGAATAATCTTTATCTCACTACTTTAATTCTTACATTAATTATCAACACCAAAATTTAAAATCCAACCTCATATCAATCATCAATGTTTAATTTTAAGATCAAAATCATAATATTATTAAAATTCAAAAAATCTCTGTATAATATAAAGTTTCTTATAACTTGTACCTTTAGCCTATAGCGTATTAATATTGACTAAATATCACATAGAACGAAAATAAATTATTCATATAAAGAACGAAAAAGGATAAAAAATATCTCATGAACTATTGGAAATAAATCAGATATACCTTTCATTTATTTTTGGCTCAAAAATACCTTTTTATTTATCTTTTTGGCTCAAAAATTTTCCTCTGTTATTTTTTGGACTCAAAAATACCCCTTCATTAATTTTTTGGCTCAAAAATACCTTCTCTCTAACAAAATACCACCAAACACATCACATAAATTAAAAAAAAAATCACTTAATCAGTCCACATCAGCATACACGTGAAAAATCACTCCATTTAATCCACTTAACAATCAACCCATTTTATTTTATTTAAAAATTCAATTTGATCCATATTCAAAAATTTCGAACCAAGAGGCAAAATTCAATTCTTCAATTTCTTCTTCATATCATCCGTTTCACCGCCTTGTATTTTATTATTTTACATTTTCAAAGTTACGAGACTCAATCGAGTAATTCTTGACCCCATTAACTTGTGGTTGTCCTACATTGCCACTAAATTTTCACTCTCCAAATTTCAATTTCGTCTCTGAATTACCATTCCTCTCACTACAATTAGGTTTTTCATTAAAAGAATTCAGATAGGATATCCAGTAGCAATACAAGCTCTTGAAAATCGAGTCAACTATTTGAGAATTCAATTGTTTAGGGTCGGCCCGATTAAAATTCGATTCTTTCGGATCAATAATTTAATGACCTAATTGTTTCCTAATATTTCGCCTTGATCAAATTTTTCAACCTTTTTCCTCTTGGGCCAAATTTTTTTAATATGAGTGGAGTTGGGTCTTTTAAATAAAAAAAATGGGTTGATGGTTAGAAAGATTATATGGAATAATTTTTTATTTGTGTATATTGATATGGACTGATCAAGTGATTTTTTTTTATTCGCGTAGCGTGTTTGGTGACATTCCCTTGGAGAAAAGGGTATTTTTAAACCAAAAAATTAATGAAAAAATATTTTTAAGACAAAAAATAAATAAAAAGTATTTTTAATTTATTTCAAATAATTCAAGAATATTTTAGATCTTTTTTCATATAAAGAATTAAAGATTACAAATATGAAAGAAAGCAATTAAGAAAATCGAATCTTTGCAAAGACATATTAAAATAATGTAACTTATGAACGAGTGATTGAATTTTAATTACATTTTAATTTTTTTTTTTATCATGCATCATTGAAGTACAACTTCAATTTCACCTTAATCGATGGTAAAATAAATAAAAAATCTCCACCATTAATCTAATCTAATTGCTATATTTGGACGAAAAAAAAAGAGAGGGGGAGTATTTCAAAATTAACCAAATTTAGGTTCGGAAACCCGATCCCGAGGCTCGGACATTCCTCGTTCACTTCACCGTTTCGAAAAAACATAAATATCAATTTCTTACTATATCACTCACACACAATTTCTCACCAATACACTTCCAATATCTACTTTACAGTTTGAATCGGAGCTCCGAATCACAAAAATGGCCGAACACGTTGACAATTCGGATCCTAAAGGAGAATCGCTGATGGAGAAGATCGCCGACAAGGTTCACGGCGACGATTCGTCGTCGTCGGATTCCGATACTGAGAAGAGGAAGCCGGAAGTAAAACCGGAGGTTGAGCCGGTCGGTTCGGAACCGGAGACGTTGAAGAACAAAGTTTGGAGGTTATTCGGAAGAGAAAAACCGGTTCATAAGGTTTTAGGTGGAGGCAAACGTATGGTTAATTTTTCTGTTTCTCTGCCTACTTAAGCTTTTCTATGCTCGTATATTTAGTAAGGATGAAAATTACTTTGGATTTGGATGGTGAGAAATGATTAGGGTTTTGAAGGATCTTAATGAATATTCAGGTGCATAAAACATGTTTTTAATAGCAACTGAGCGATCAGTAGTTCAAATATTTTACGTATATATGCTTTTTTTCATTGTGAAGTTTTTTTTTTTTCGGATGTATAATTTGATCGGGTTTAGGGTTTTTGACGGATCCATGAGTCCATATAGTTGTTTTTATCATGCTGTTTGTTTGGATAAAGTGAGAAAAAGTTGAAGTTTCGTGTTTCTCTTTATTGGAGATATTGGAGTTCTTATTTAAGTGATTGTTGCTTGAGGAATTGATGAGGGTTTAGGGTTTATACAGTCTTTAGATCCAAATGAACTATTGTGCTCGTGCAAGTGCTTTTTTTAAAAGTAAGTTGAGCAAAACAAAGTTCAGATTTTAGGTTAAAGGTTCAATTTTTTGAAATGAAATGATTGGTGGTTGAGGCCTTGCATCTTGTGACTATGGTTTAGGTTTCTTGAGGTGTATCTTAAAGAATATTTAGATATGTTAAACTTTTTATAGTGCTTGTATATGCGGTGTTCGCTAGAGCAAGAGCTTCCTAATATCTTTATTTTGTTCATTTATTTATTAGATGGTTGGAATATTTGGGTTAAAATGATTGGTGTTGAAGGAGCTAATTATGGTTTAGAGTTTATGGAGTATCTTCAGGAATCTTCATATACCAAAAAAAAAAAAAACATGTTATTTGAAAAAGAGTTTCACCCCCCCACCCCCCCCCCCCCGAAAAAAAAAAAAAAGAACTTGTTCACTTACATGTGGGTTTGTTTTGAGCAACCAAAGACCATGAGTTCTTTGTCTGATCTAGGACGAGCACGCGGATGCTTTTCATGTTTATTGGGATTCTTCAATATTTAAACTTCGCATCTCTTTATCTATGAGGTTTTCTTGTAAAAGTATTTCATTTATGTTGCTAGTTGCTGTGTGCCATTTAAGTAAAGCGTATAGGAGTCCGGGCTGTGTGTGAAGGTTTTTCCTTCAATTAATGCCTCTAATATCTCATCATGTGGAGATCTTGACCTTGGAAATATTTGTTTGAATGTGTACTGATTGGTGTTGCCAATTAGTTGTGATTGAGGCATAGTTGAGTGAGTGATTGAAATGTGTCTCATTATTGCAGCTGCTGATGTATTCTTGTGGAGGAACAAAAAGATATCTGCTACTGTACTTGGTGGAGCAACTGCTATCTGGGTTCTTTTCGAAGTGCTCGAGTACCACCTGCTCACTTTAATCTGCCACATTTTGATCATCACTCTTGCAGTCTTATTCTTGTGGTCAAATGCAACGACCTTCATTAACAAGTAAGCAAATATCTTACTTTAAACTTAATGCTTCAATTTATATTATCACTCTGCTGAGGACGTGTTTCTACTATCTTGACAGAAAATCTCCTCATATTCCAGAAGTCCACCTTCCAGAGGGTCCCATTCTTGAGGTGGCTTCTGCCTTGAGGATTGAAATTGATCGTGCTCTTGCTCTACTGCGAGAAATTGCGTCAGGGAGAGAACTGAAGAAATTTCTTGCTGTAAGTATTACCACTTCCATTACTTTTCCCCGAATGTAGTTCACTGGAATCCTTCCTGTTATTGGTCTGCCTCTGTTAATGTGACATTAAGCCTGCCTTCATCCACCTCTGGAGATCGTTTGGTGTTCATTACCGTTCGATTCCATCTTATATATGTTGTTGGTAATGTCTGTTCTAGTTGATAGATGCATCTATGTCTTCTTCCCCTCATCTGTGGCAGGACTGTATTGGATCCAAACTCCCTGCTCCTGTTATTGATCCTGACTTGTTAGACAGTTTTTAGGTTCTGTTGTACTTTTAAAGACTTAACAAAACATAGTAGGATGTAGAGTTTTAGAGTATGTCTAATATAAACCAGAATCCACTCTAATTCAGAGTTTAGTGGTCGCTGAGACTTTTAGCCTGTTCCATTCATGCTCTGATGCTCGTTAGAAGGCCAAATTGCTCTTTTCCATGTTTGTTAAGTTACCAAAGGATTCATTATATCAATCTGTTAAGTTACCAAAGGTGCTTGTTTCCATTTCCTTCAACATAAAGTTCATTTCTGATCTTATATGATAGTAGCACAAAATAGTAAACTTGGGAAATCTCTTTGGCATTTATTCATCTTTGTTGAGTAAACATGGTAAATCTCTTTGGCGTTTATTCACCTTTGTTACTTATGTTACCAGGTCATTGCTGGTTTGTGGATCCTCTCAATTGTTGGTAGCTGGTGCGACTTCTTGACACTGTTCTACATATGTAAGTCCAGAAGTTTCGTAGATGTATCTATTTTATTGCCTATTTCACTGGTCCTCTTTTTGATGATCCTCCTTCCATTTTGCCAGCATTTGTGCTCCTCCACACAGTCCCTGTTCTCTATGAGAAATATGAAGATAAAGTAGATCCACTAGCCGAGAAAGCAATGCATGAGATCAAGAAGCAATATGCTGTGTTTGATGCAAAGGTTTTAAGTAAAATTCCAAGAGGACCATTAAAGGATAAGAAGAGAGAATAGACGTGGTGGAGCAGCATTGTTTATGCTAGAGAGACTTGGATAGCTGCTACCTTTTCAGAATGTACTTCTCTTGTATTTACAATGGGGCTGAGTGTAATAGTTACTTATGTTTGGGGCTCTATTAACAGGGGATAAATCTAGAGACGATCATTTGGGAGGATTTAGTCTGTTAGGTCTGTACGAGTGTGTATTTTGTGCTGTACTTCCGTAACATGTTGGTACGAGTTCTGCCGAATTTACGTTGTGTTCTCGTGCACCTGTTCGTTACATTGTGTTCTCGTGCACCTGCTCTTATCTCTCACTTTTGTCAATGTTGGATGGTCCAGCTTATTGATCCACAGCCGATTTACTTTGTGTTCTCGTGCACCTGCTCGTATCTCTCACTTTTGTCAATGTTGGAAGGTCCAGCTTATTGATCCATTGCCGATTTACATTGTGTTCTCGTGCACCTGCTCGTATCTCACTTTTGTCAATGTTGGATGGTCCAGCTTATTGATCCATAGCCGCCTAAAACAACTTTGATCAGGTTATTGTTCAGTTGGTTGAATCCAGTATGTGATTCCCTTACCGGATTTGGGCTGGTCTGCTTGGAAATGATTGTTACTAGTTTGTTTAACATTAAGACGGAGATAAAGATAGTATATATTATATTTCATGAAAGTAAGAGTCAGAACCGCAAAAGCTACATTGATCTTTCTTTTTCTTTTGGTGTGTGGGTAGCTTCACCCATAGGATAAAGAATGATGCTATAAACAGATGCCTATAGGATAAGGTTTTCATTTTCCAAAAAGAATTGATTGAACAAAAGAATTGCAACACAACATTACAAAAAGAAGCAAAAATTATGTACCTCCTATTAGTTACAATAATGCGTCAGTATCTAGGTAGTCTTGAAATCTCATAATTGGTTTCCAATGGCGTAAGAGGTACCGTTGAGAACTCGGTATCAGATTGCTCAGTAGGCAGGATAACTTGCCGTGAATTGGGTGCCAAAGGGGGGAGGTTATGCTTAGGAGAAAATTGTGGTCTCGAGGGAACAAAGGAACCACCAGCATTATTTGACCTATGTTCTGCTGGAGTTGCATCTGCACCTTTGATTTCATCTTCTGTATTTTGATTGTCAGCTTCAGCAGCCTCATTTTTCTCTCTTTCGTTCTCCTTGAGAAGAAAATCAACCCAGAGATCTGCAAACGATGACTGCATGACAGTCCAGAAGCAAAGCAACAAAAGTCAAATTTACGGACCTACATGCTAGTTGTTGCTTATTAGACTAGGGAAACATGTTCAAAGAAATTGAAAGCTCATTTGATGATATATTTGAATTCTATATGCCACCAATCAATATGTACAACCTTCCCCTTTCTCCAGCAAACAGTAAAATAGTCAAGACAGATGCACAAACATTTGAACACAATGAAAAATAAATCAAAATGAGGTCTGGTAGCATTGAGTTGAAAAGAAAGCTTATAAGATGCATCAATTAACTTGAGCTGGACTACAGGGGAAAACAAAGAATGCACACTAACAGTACATCAAAAGTAGACATAGAGTCTTCCACAACAGCAAGTGGTCAGACTTGACATGTTCATTTTACAGTTCCATAATATATGTGGGTCGAACTTTACTAATTCAAATGGATAAGTAAAACAGATGGCAGAAATGCCATTTTCTGGAAGTTGATAAATTGGAAGAATGAGTATCTGGGGCTAAAGAAAAGTAGTAGGCCAATGCCATTTCAATTAGATGGCTTTTTTACATGACAATCTCCACTTGACAGGGCACAGTCAAAGTAAAGGTAAGTAATAATGATCAGAGAATAGGAATTTACATGAAATTTACCTGATCTGATGTTGTACTAGAAGGTGCTGAATTTCCACCCAAGATGCCACCAACTAGTCGGCCAGGGAGACCCAAGACACCCCGGACCACACCTTTACCAGATCCTTGCTGAGCCATGCCTATCCTTTGCTTGTCTTCATCAGAGAATCCTAGCATACGAACCATAAGATCCAAAACCTAAAAAAAGATGAAGTGACATAAATATAAGAATCAAACAGAAACTTTTTGTCCTATTTATCCAATAATTCTCCCACTAGGTCTCTGAAAGATATACCTACAGCTTGTCGAAGACATGACCCTAGATAGGCGGAAATGGAGGTCGAGGATTAGGATAGAAGGTTAGTAGGTAGAAGAGCATTCTCTAGTTTCCTTATCAACATCGTTATCATTACTCTCCTACTATCTTCTTCAATTTCACTATTACCTATTGTTTTCATTGCTTTGGTTACCGTATTATTTGTTGTTGCTACTGTTCGCTTTTCCATTTGTCTTTGGCATATGTTCTTCACTACTATATTTCCTTTCGATACTTGAGTTTGAATGCTTCACTTGAGCCAAGGGACAGGCTCTCTAACTTCGAAAGTTAGGGGTAAAGCTGCATACACCCCACCCTTCCCAGATCCCGCTTCTGACTATATAAATGTACTCGCACCAACCTAGTGCTAGATATATATATTTTTTTCTTATCAGCATTCCACATATGCATTACTTTACCTGTTCAAAAAAAGAAAAAGAAAAACAAAGGGGGTGGGGTGGTGGTGGTGGTGGTGGTGGTGGTGGTGGTGGATCTTTAGGATGAAAATGAAATAACTAGCATGAGAGTAAATGCAATATTCATCCAAGCCCTCCCCTGCCTCGTACTAGTAGAGTAATTATACGTACCTCTTTGCTATGATTCCTTTGGAAGTAAGTCACCAGTAATTTGATCACAATCCGCCTGTATATCACATGATTTTGTTTTAAAAGATCTCAAATCATTGTAAGGTAGTTACAGCAACTGTAATTTAATACTAGCTGAGTACGGGAGAGATGATAACGTAGGATAAGGACCTAAAAATGGACCGAGAGAGGATGTTTCTTTGACTATGGAAAGAAACAGTCTGATGTAGCATCTCAGGTTCAACCATAATGCTCATGGGCAAAATGCCAAAAAATTAATACGTAACCTAGAATCTAAATATTGAGTCAACACATGACAAATCATTGCGACTTCATAAAACTGCAGCAGCACTTTCATAAATTACTAAGTATAGCAGATAATAGATGCATATAGCAGCGCTTCTTCCATCAATTGCCTTGTAGATCTTATTTCTGTATGACTTTACTAACTTAGTTTTTGCAGCAAAAATTAAAGGTTTAATGACTACAGGTTTCCACATACCAAACTATATAGAAGTGGCAAATCTTTTATTACAATATTCTCAAAGTAAAGGGATGATCTTCGTAGATAAGGTGATAATTAAAACAGGTGTAATACATGGTTATCAAGCCTGCTATATACCAGTTAGAGTATTATTTTATTTTCATCTCCATCTTTACTGTAGCAGCAAAATATTAGAACAGGCAAAATGAAATTGACAAAGATCTCACACGTGTTTCAGCTTTATAGATTTTGATGTTAGAATCATGAGACCAATGTTAGACGAGATAAAAGATCCAATCTTCCATGGTTTGACAAAGCCTCACCTGTCGACATAATTATCAGAATCCAATGACATCCTATTCAGCCTGGTCATGCTCTGTTCAAGAGCTCGCCGTAGCTTTTCGTTGTCTTGCTCAAGCTTACTCATACGGCCACTCCCTTCAGAAAGTCTTCTTTCCATGTCTGAAAGTTTCACCAACACCTCTTCCTTCTCCTTCTTTAATATTTCTGACTCATTGTAAGCATCCTAATGGAAGCGTAAATTACATTTGGAAGAGAAAAATAGAAACTATGAGCCAGAAGATTGGATAAAGTTGTGACCATATGCTTTTAAATTGGCTCTAATGATGCATAAATTACCAAAGCTTCTATGCATTTCTGCTGGACTTGGTATCCCTATGAACTAGAAGTTGTGAAATATATAAGCTAAAAGATATCCGTTTTAAGTTTTAATTCATGTTTATGAGATGTTTGATAAAGCACATCTTCAGTTCAAATGCTGTCCTCAGGGCTGTCACATCATAGGAAGTTATGAAAGCATAACGATTACACAATTTTACTACTAGATCAATTCATGTAAGCTGGTAGGAGGTGATACTCTGATATTTGTTGCCACACCTAAGAATTTCGACAAAATTAGTGGCCACAAGTGTGCACTTATCCTGGACCGCATTACCAATATCCAGACACCTGCTAATTGCCTTAGTTGACAAGTTTTTACTACTACTTTCTCAATATCCGACTGTTTTGTGTTCCAAAATAAGAAAGTGCTCGCCTCATCTTTGGAGAGGTTACCTCGGAAACTTGCTATGAGAATAATAACAAAAAAATTCTAGGATAACAGTCGCAATTGAAGTTAAGTCTCCAACTGATCTGCCTACTATTTCTCACCATTTTATGTGCCAGTGGAAATAGTTGGGAACCATGTAATCAAATCGGAGAAGAACACTAGGCAATGTCTTCTCATTTGTCCAAGCCATGGTGAACAGTACCCGGTATTTGTGCTGGTGGAAGATAGTATGTACTCTGTGGAATTAACTGAGGTGACAAGCCGGCTTAGCCGCCATGGTCATCGGAAAAATAGGATCTAATTTTCACCAGCGAATTTGCTTTAGGTTGATTCTTATTGTTGTGACAGCTTTTGAAGATGTCTTTCCCTCTCTTTTCAGCATTCACATACAAAAGCATAGCATTGTGGCAGATGTTCTCACTTGAAAACATACTGGTAGTGTTTATGTGTTGATTTCAAACAACCTGTTTGAAGATTGGGGAATGGAGCAGGTGAATGAGTTCTTTCACGAAGTTGCAGAATGTCACTATTCAGCAAGTATTGACGATAAAATCTTCTGGAGTAAAGAAAGAGGAGGCGCCTCTTCGTCAAATCTTATTACAGTATTAAAGTGGCTTCTTCTATTGATAATAAATTGCAGAAGAGGACAAACTTCTTTATCACTAAATGCTTCAACGTGTGAATAAATCATCTACTACAGCACTGGAAGATTGCTTTGGATCTATCTTCTTGGGGGTCTATAGGATTATTCCAGCTTATATTATTTATCAGCCATATTTGAAGATCCAGCACATAATAAAAACCAGAGGAAATCTGGTTCTTTTTGGATCTGGACAATATGGACGGAAAACGAAGGGGTTGAGAATCCTAACTTTTTAATCAATTTTTTGGTCAACCCCCAAGTGTATCGAAACTTGGCTTGATGTAGTGCATGCCTTTAGTCTCACCTAGTTTGTGCTTCCCTTTTCTATGGCAGCCCTGGTGCATTATTGTATCTCAGAACTATTATTAATATTTAATGCATAAACATATATTTGCTAAAGAAAATCTTAAAGAACTAGGAAAAGCTATCTTGAGATTTTCTAGTTTTCAAAATAAAATACCATATTCTATCATGTTAAGTCATTGTATATGATCACTAGATGAAGTTCTGATTTAACTTATATATGCAATAACATTTTTTCTGTAAGACTTGGTTTAGAAAGATCTAAATAACCAATCTTTCCATTCAAATAGATGTACAGACATAATAATTACTCTTTCTAGGAACACATTGAGACTGGGATAATACCTTCAGACGCGCTGAAAGTTTATGTGATTCCTCCTTTGCCATCGCCAATTCTTCTCCAAGCCGTTCCTGGATATATCAAATTATAGAAGCAAAAATAACACATAAGTTAGAAAGAGAAATTGGTTTGAGAATTATGTGTTTGTTTTGCAGCATAATAGAAAGATACTACTATACCCAAGCCCCAGGGAATTGGTAAAGTTAGTTCACCTTGGCTTCAATCTCGGCGTAGTATTGGCCAAGAGCAGTTTGTAGGTTAAGGACTTCGACATTTTGGGCTTCCATTGTGTTCAAACAGTTGGCTAATTTTTTATTTAGCTCTTCGATCGCATCCTTCGACTTCCTTAATTCATTATCATTAAGGGTTCTGACATCTTCTTGACCTGCAATTGCTTGCTTGAGAGCTTTCTCCAACTGCAATAGCTGAGCTCGTTGATACTCATTAGTTTGACGTAGTTCTTCAATAATCTTGCTGTCCTCATCCATCTTTTCTGATTCTTCCATTTCCTGCAAGCACAGAAGCATGAATGACTATCTTGTATTTTAGCCACTGAAAGCTTCTACCGGTTTCACCCACATATATTCTTGGAAAGAGAATATAGCATGAGAGACTAAAGCATCCACAAATGCAGATTATCAATAGAAGGTTAAATTGATTATAACATGAGATATTAAGAATACTAATGAGACATTTGATGATTTAGTTATTTTCCAGTTGATAGAAGGCCATTCCTCAACATGGAGAAGAAAGCATGTACACTATGATGAAGTCTAACATGGAGGTCATTACAACAGATGAGGACAAAATTTATCAAGGAAAAAAGTAAGTCCATCAAGGGCAGAAGAGCCTCCATCAAGGGCAGAAGAGCCAAACAGTAATACGGATGAAAGTACATACTCCATCTACATTAACATGCAATAACATCACGAAATAATAGATGTAAATATGATCAGAATAAAAAAATCATCTGACACCAACGATAAGGAAGCTAACTCTGCAAAGAAATTCAAAAAACCTTCTCAAGTAAATGCTGTTTGAGACGTTTTAGTTCTTGCTGTGCTTTGTCCCTTCCCCGGCGTGCTTCCTTCAATTCGTTCTCCAAATTTTGCAAAGACCTCTTCATTTCTTCCTTTTCAGGAAATACCTCCATCGGATGCACCTTCTAAAACAAAATAGTAGATTAGACAATACAAAAATAAAGTAGACAGTAAGGTATTGAAGAAAATTTATTGAAAGTCCAAAAGGTTATGAAACCAACCCACCTCACTTATGCTATTTATGTTACTTCTATCGGCTGAAGAAACACCAGTTGCTTTCAACGAAGCTTCTAACTTATCTTTCTCGTTCTGCAAGAGAGAATGTTGAGGAATGTCTAAAGTCAAGATTTGCCAGTTTTACATTGATAAACAAGAAACTACAAAAAAACACTTGAAATTTCTCAGTGTGCAAAAGGAGGAGACTCACAAATGGAACCAAAATTTGTAAATGCCACAATACTAACCTTAAGATTACTATTTTCTTTTTGCAGTGTTTCTAGCACTCTTCTCAGACCATTTCTTGCATCGTTTGATTCTTCCTTATCTCTTTCATGAAGCTCCATTTGCAACTGTTTTAATTCAGATACTTTATGAGACAGCTCAGTATGGATTTTTGTCATCTCCACAGCCATCTGAGATGCAATTTACAGAGAAAAGGAACTTATATCAACATTTCAGCAGAAGCTGGATTCATTAAGGCATGCAGAAAAGACAAGTCAAAAACCAGCACAACTTAGCAAAGAGTGGAACAATGTTAAGCAAAGCAATAAAATTGGGGTACACACACACTGCCATGTTGTCATGCATGAAGATATATTGTGAACAACCAAAACGTTTGTTATGCAGTAAGTGAAGATACAAAGATGACAAAAGATATTGGTATACTCTAGTAGACGCCAAAGTACATATTCAGCCTCCAGTTACATAAGTTTCTCTCAGAGAATATCCTCCAGTCATATAACTTGAACACAGTACATTGTCGAGGTGATTAATTCTAATTTGACTTTGATAGATAAATTACAAGCTGGAGATGTAGGATAATCTCAAAATGGCAGGTTGTATTACCAAATACAGTGACTGCTGTAAGTAACTCAAAGGCCAGGCTAACCAAGATACTAGTGAAGACACCTGATGTGATCCAACAAGATCATATCAAATGGAATGAAAAAAGGAAAAGTAAAATATAGAACTTAATAAAAAGGGGAACTTCACAAGTTGAAGACTTGAATATATCATTCTATCAAATAATAACCATAGAATGTAAGAAGGCACGTATGCATCAATACATAAAAAGCAAAAGTTTAGCACTCACTTTATCCCTGTCCGCTTTTAAAGAGTTCAGCTCTTGTTGCAATGTCGAGCTCAACCTCTGCTCCTCTAAGAATGAAAGTGGTTTCAGACTGCATTATCAATTGAACCACTTGAAATTATAACATCGATATTCTCAAGAAGTTAAATACCTTGTAACCTAATTTGCATATTTGCCAGCTCGGTCCGTTCTTTATCAAGTTCCATTTCAAATTGCTTTATCTGCAGCTCGTGAGATGCATGCATGGCTGACAGAGATTTATTTTTCTCTTCCAGCAAGTCTGCAAGCTCCTAGAAGCATTAACAAATTTCTGTGAAGTTAATTAATCAAAGATAGAATCTAGTAACGAGGGACCAAAAAGGGAACTAGGGGGACAAAGGTGGGGTCAAAGTGTCATTACTCATTATATTATCAAAACCTCGTTTATATAGCACTAGTGCCTAAAGTAAGGACAAGCAAAGGATATTGAATCTTGTAAATTGCTCTCTTTATCCCCAACCAAATAACCTAGAGTAATTTTCTAAGCTTATAAGATGTGAATTAGCAATTTGCTAAGCTTATAAGGAATGTAATCTCCTTTAAGAATCTCTACAGTATGAGGCACGTTTTGTCCCATAACAATAGCATAATGCCACTGTTGTACAAAGCAATGAGTTCTTACTATTATAACAGCGGACATTATTCTATTTTAATAGTTTCTATACAGTGGACGATTTTTTAATAACTGAGAAATCACTGACAGCTAGTGGCACACGGTTCAAACCTTGGTGGATAATGGACCCAACCCTTCATTCTTCTCCAATTATCAACTTTTTTGTTTGCAGTAGGGTTCAAAATGGAGACGTCCACCTAACCAACACATCGCAGGTTGCACTCTTACCACTAGAGCAAAGCCCTGGGTCGACAATGGACATAACTCTGAACGCCCACATGAAAGGGTGACCCAAACAGTAGCTCATAGTAAGGAAGAAGAGACAAATCTAGGCTATTTACCTTTTCATTGCCAAAAGTGGCTCCATTGCTTAGGACATCCTGCTTTGGAGAAAACTCATTGTTTGTTCGGCTTCCAAAGGAACGGTTAGCTATAGCTTTGCTTTGGCGGTTTGGAGATTGATCATTGCTCCCCTAAACAAAACCAGCTAACATCAGCCACTACCCTAATACAGTGAGTTGATATCTGTGAACTTGAACAGAAATTCAGAGCAGAATAGTTCTGTCATGCAACAGTACGAC
Source organism: Capsicum annuum (assembly GCF_002878395.1). Lineage (NCBI taxonomy): Eukaryota > Viridiplantae > Streptophyta > Magnoliopsida > Solanales > Solanaceae > Capsicum > Capsicum annuum. The sequence continues at coordinate 146,188,435 of NC_061118.1, forward strand.
ATAAAAGGAGAAGAGGGGGAAAGGAGACAACTAAATATATCACAGATTAGCACGGTTCTCCATAAACTAATACGAAAATAGATAGTAGAAATTATATATGTACATATAGGGCAAAAGATTTGAAATTCCTTTATAATAATTTGTAACTATTGTCTAGCCCTTCATGGTAGGGGTAAGGCTCCGTATACACCACCCTCCCCAGACCGCAATGGAGGAATTACACTGGGTATGTTGTTGAGCTGTCTAGACATTTAATAGTTTTTTTAATCAAGTAGCCCCTTCAACTATAATTTTGGTAATATAAGGTGAAACAAGTAGCTCCTCCATCCATAACTAGATAACAAGTAAGAACCCATTGATCCCTGATATAAACTCAGGTTATGGGAACTCCTTGAATTTTCCTACTACTGTTCTCGGACTAGTTATTGCTACTTCTCTATATTCTTTATGCCTTTCTTTTAATAAGGATCATTCATGTCATTTATATTTTTAATATAGATTGCTATTCTTCTGTGATACCCATGGCCCACAAGATAACCTTTTGCTCTACCATTACCATATGCTTTCTCTAGGTCAACGAACATCATCTGAAAATCTTGGTACAGACTACATGTGTTAAAAACTAATCCACCATCCTCATAATTGATACTAAGCACCATTCTCAAATTGGTGCATTTTACTTTTATAGAAACCTTAGTAGGTAAACATCAGGTGAGCTTTTTAATAAAGAGGATATTCTTGGCCCGGGAAGAGGAGACAATTAACACTAGGGATATAGAGGACAATTATCTCAGGCCATTCAATATTGCTTTCTCCAGAATAAACAATAACATAGAGAATGTTTTCAACAATTAGCTATAAATAAAAAATCACTTAAGAACAATCATCTGTATGGACATCCCGAAAATCATTAAACACTAAGCAGCAGAAATGATTAATTAAAAAAGAAAAGCTTTATTTACGAAATGCCAATTTAGAAGAAAAGAATTATTCCCGGAGTAACTACCTTATGCATGTTTTTCGATGCACTCAGGGGAGAACTTGATTGTACACTTTGCTTCAATGAACTATTTTCTTCATTTAACCTTGAAACTTGATCCTGCAGAAGTAACTTTCTAAGTTGCAAAAGTATAATGACAATTGTGCAGCAAAAGTCATGGAGCAAGTGTCGCCAGACAATTGAAAATCATGATTTTGCACACATCATGTAACACACTTCTTTTTGTTTTTGGGAGAAAATATCAAGTAGAAATATTACAAAGTTCCAATCACATGTTTTATGGAATATAAAAGATGATTTTTTTAACAAAATTATCCCAATGTTCTCTCCAACTTCAACTACATCTTTGTAATATTCAATTAATTAGAAAACATCCATATATTTTTCAAAACTGACCAAAAACATCCCTCATTAAATTTTGCCTCCACTTCAAATAGAGCCTATTGCTTGTCACATAACTTCCTGTGTCTTTCTCTTTTCCAGACAAGCTCTTCGTTCTGTCTTCAAATGGACACCAGAAATAGTCATCTCAAAGTCTTTCTCCAATGAGTGGAATAGGAAGGTCAAGAAATGGCAACAGGGGAGATAGTTAAACTCAAGAGGAACTCACCAAACTGGGCTAAGAAAATTGAACTACATATTGAGAATATAGAGCTAAGATTTTCCCTACACATGAATTGCTGGCTCAATCCTTCAATTATAAACTCAGAAAGAAGAACAATGGGATTATGAACTCAGAAAGAAGAACAGTGGGATTCTTTAATTCTAGAAGAAAAAAAAAGAACAGTGGGTTTCACTACTTCCAAGTGGGTAGATATAGTGCTGGTCATGTCATGCTATCATGGGTTGCTTAAATCACTAAATTAGAATTGAGAGACAATCACAGGGGATTAGGCTGGTCTTGCTGAAGGCAGCAATGAAATGTCCATCACGTATCACTTCATGCAGATCACGCAAGGACTCCATCCATCATCAATGCAACTCTAGAAGAAACTTGGTGTCTAGGTTCCCAAATTGGTAACACCTCCTCCTCCTCCTCTTTTTTTTTTTTCTTTTTTGTGTGTGTGTGTGTTTTGGGTTTTAGGGTGGGGGGGTTGGGGGGGATACACTTGTGGAGGGCTATTTTTCTTTCGATCGAAATGCCTGTCGAATGTATTTGGATTTTGACATGAAACGAGAGTTACTAATCTTCCTAGAATTTGCAGCTAACACTCAAGCGCACCAGTTATGCTAACCTTCCTCGCAAATGTTCAGGAAAAGATCCAATGCCTCAAAAGAAAAAGGGTCTGCCTTCAATGGATCCTTCATTCTTCTTCCAAATCATCTTTTTCTGCGGTGAGATCTTTCACATCTCACTCTCCAGAGAATACAATTGTAAGTTATTCTTTCTATCATGTGCTTTTTCTTTTTGCTATCTTCCTCGTTTCACTAATCAGTGAAAACCTCTATTTTCCCAATAATTTTTACATAGTGTAGCAAAAATTTTCAATAAGGTTTAAGCTATATCATAAACTTGCTTGCGATTCTATGTATTTGCAAAGAGAGACTTTTTCTCTAGGTTCAGCCAAGGAGTAATTAGCAGTTTTAGCAAGAAGTCAGATTTTTATTCAAGAAGGAAGGCAGAGATGAAAAGAAGGCTTGTGGGAAGAAGGGATAGAGAAAAAGATTAGCAAGTGAAAACAACAAGCTCTGTTAGAAGTGGATAAAAAGCTTAACATAAGGACTGGTGAGTTCTGGAAAATTTTAAGGATGTTCAATTTTATTTTTTTTGGTGATTTGAAAAGTTTAAGGATTCTGCACAACATGCAAAGCACCTTTCTCCGGTAAGAGTGCTTATTCCCACATCTCTAAAAACAGGGGAATCACAAACCCAAACACTAACTCTTTCAGTTGAATTTGGAATACTAAGGTTCCTAATAAAATCA
>NC_061118.1:146191459-146208298 GCF_002878395.1 Capsicum annuum
TCTCCTCCCTTTCTGCATATGGAGCATCTGGAAGACCAGAAATGATAATGTCTTCAATAACAAGAGAAACCAGTCTTCCTTCAAAGATGCTTATGCTGAAGCAATGGAATTCGTCCACCTTAGTGACCCCACAAATCCTCATCCTAGGATCACTATCACTGTAAGATGAATACACACACACACCCAACAAACAAAACAAATACAAGATGAACGCTGATGGCTCTTGTATTGGGAATCCTGGCAAAGGTGGCATTGAGGGAATGGTGAGGAATAGTGGAGGGGACTGGATTCTAGGTTTTCTTAAAAGCTACCCTCATGCTAAAAATAATCTTATGGGACTACTTGCCCTTAGGGAAGGCCTCAAGCTAGTGCTCGAGCACAACCTCAGACCCATCAAAATCAACATTGACTCGAAAGGTCATTAACATGCTTCAAAAAGGTAACATGCTCTATAATCCCATTATTGATGAGTGCAGGTTGATGATAAGAAGTTTGGGAGGTCCAGCTGTGCACCATAGCTTTAGGTAGCTGATGTCTTGGCAAAGACGGGAGCAGCTCTGGACTGTTTTGAAAGAACTCAAGTTTTTGTGGTACCACCAATGTTTGCAGCACATACTACTTAGGTAGACATAGATAGAACTAGTTATGAAAGAAGTGTTCCTTGTAATATCAACTCTAATGGGCTATGCCCCTCTGTTTTTGTAATTGAGCCAAATTAAGGCTTCTCTGTTGCTGTAAAACTCGTTATTTACTTTATTGCAAGTCTATTCTACCAAGAAAAAAAGTGAAAGGATGTTTTCTATTAAGAAAAATATTTTATGGATGTAACTAAAGTTGGAGTGAAAATAATTCGGATGAATTTAGTCAAAACTCAAATAAAAAATAGTTACCACGGTGTATGGGGTCATTGTTTCTAAGCATGCAACAGTATCATGATCATTTTCTTTTCTAAAGAAAGAATTGCATTAAATCTGGGCCCTTCAGCAGTGTCCCATAATAGGTCCAAAGGACCATCTTGGGCAATCAATTTCAAGTAAGAAAGATTTAATAAGTCTAGGTAACATTAAGAATTTGAAGTCCTAAGCATGACACTGAAACTTATCCAATTACTATATAAGAAATCATGTCAAGCTGAAGAAAAAAAAACTTTACCTCTTTTTCTTTCAACAAAGCAGCATAATTAACTGATAATGCTTTGATCTCAGCCTCGGATTCTTTAAGTCTCTTAATTTCAGCTTTGTATTTCTCTATCTGCAACAAAAACAGATAAAAAGTGCCAAATTAATTATGTGTCACCTTATGGAATAGGACCAATGGATTTTAACAACCATAGGTCCCGATAAATCGAATTCACCCACAACAAAATTAGACTCCAAGCAATAATTGTATTTGATCAGCCCTTTCCTTTCTCAACTAGAGTAAGATGTCTTGGCAATTTATTGCATTAATTAATAATGACGTTGAAAGAAAAGGTTATCAAAAACTAAGAAGAATTCTGATGAACAACATTTAAAGATACCAGCTAGAACATATAACTAAAGATACCAGCACAATCAGTTCTCTTATTATTTCACCTAGCTCATCAATATTTCATACCAACCATGTTTTAGAAGCAAGGAAACAATCCAGCTTCAGAGATAATATAAGACTACCACACAGATAAAATAGATTGTTTCTAATCGCTGTAACATTTTGTATGCATTGTTCCACGTTAGTGCGTCACTATTCGAATCACTAAATTGACAAACAATCCACCTTTAGAGCTAGTATAAACGCTATCGAAACTGATTGTTCTTAATCAGTAAATTATTTTTAGTTATCAAACAATTACAACCCAATAACATAAACAAAACAGGTCTTGCAAAATAAGAGAATCTTGATGTGTGGAACCTTATTCAGCCTCCATGACATTACCCGTGCCAATGAATCCCATCCTAACCAACATAGTATATATCTCTTCTTTCATAAAACTAAGGGATAACTAACATGAAAGTGTAATGAGGGCATATTTTTGGCCAAAACATTCATCTATGGAACTCCCAATGCTCTTTCATGCACACAAGAATCAACCAATCAGCTAACCCTCAATCCCAATATAGTTATGCTTAATTGTATGAATCCACTATGGACACTTTGCATTATTCAGGTAGCACCAATGTGAAACCAAGAATTTGGCAAAGGGTGTGCTAATTTTCTTCTTAGCTGTGTTAAGCTGGGTGTGTAAAATTAAATGTACGCTCTAACATTAACCTTTGTACACCACATAATTTTCCGATGAAAGGTGTGCACCAGACCACCTTCGCCTATGGTGGCTCCACCCATGGGTAGCACTTGCCTGGGTAGAGACATCCTTACAAAATGATACGGTTAGACTATATTTAAATTACGTTGTCAACCTACCACAGCTCTCCACCTTCATCCTAACTCAGGCACTAGCTACAATTTGCGGAGCTCACATGGACAGTCTCACGACAATATAACCAAACTCAAAATTATCAACATTACACAATCAATCATTATACAATCCATAAAAATGTGTAGCTTAGTGATCAATGATACGGTTTGAGAACCATGAGGTCAAAAAATTCAAATCCAAACAAAGGTGCGCGCAAGCTGGCCTGGTAACCACAGTTATCAAAAAAGACAATCTATGAATAACTAAACCCTTTCCAGGTAATACAAGGAGGAAAGCACTGTAGAGGCACGCTACAAGCTCGAATCCTAAGTGAACCAAGTCTAGTATTCCAGTGTGGACGGCTAAATGGACGAGCCATTATCATAAGAATGCCCAAAAAAAAAAATGTGGATCCTTTTTCCCATTTATCTAACTAAAGTGAAGCATTTTACAGCATTAACAAATACATCAAAATAATAAACATCGACCTAACACTCAAATCAACTACACCTCAATCCCTGATTAGTTGTAATCGGCTAAATGCATCAATTTTCATTCTAATATCACGTAATTAGCGATTCCAACCAATAAAAAATAAAAAATACCTCATGATTGTGAGGAGAATCGAAACCATTGGCAATTGGAGAATTAAATGTCGGTGACTTAGAACGAGTGAAATTCCTAGAAATTCTCCGATCAGATACCGAATTATTACTATCCGTTCGATCACCGGAATTGTAAATCGAAAGGTGTTGATCATCTTCATCGTCCTCGTTGTGAATTTCAAGTGCGATCCTATTGAGATTCTCCTTTAAATTATCGATTGAACTCCACATCTTTCCAACCTAAATGCCCCAAATTTGGTTTAGGAATAAGCTCGGACAATTATCGGAATGATAGTATTTAGGGGTTGGAGAAAATCTTTCTGTTGCAAATTTTAATGGAAAGGAAGGTTAATTTTAGGAGTTTTATATGGTAGATCTGGAAATGAAATTACAATCAAGTTCTTTTTATTTTATTTCTTTTTCATAAAAACGTGCTTTGTAATTAATTATGCGTCAGAACTCAGATGCACACCTACATTTTTTTATTTTATTTTAAGAAAAATAACACTACAACAAACACAAAAGCTAACTACAAAATAAACTAACATCCCTAGCAACAAGATAATACTACAATCGCAAGACAAAAATAAAAACTATGTAACCGAAATCATAGACATCACACAGCATCACGAATAAAAATCTACAGACACAAAAGAACGCTTCCTTATAGTTACCGATGCACTCCTACCCCCTAACCCTGTAACCTAATCTGCGTCATCCACACCTTCCTATCAAGGATCATATCTCCGTAAGTTGTTACTGCGCCTAATCACTTCCCTCTAATATTTCTTCGTCCATCTCTGCCCCACCTAAAACCATCCAAAGATATAATTAGTTTCTTCATTCTTACAAAAAACTAATTATATACTTCATTGGATATATTGAGAGTTAAATATGTATCTCAATTAATTCAAAACTTTTAAAAAATATATCGAAAGTTAATTATATTTCTTTAAAAAGAAAAAAAAATATTTTCATTGATTATATCGAGAACTAATTATATATCTCGACAAATTCATAATTAAAATTTTTAGTAATTATATAAAATATCAAAATTTTATATAATTAAATTTCAAACTATCGAAATTTACGTCATTTGCCTTAGTTTATTATACCCTCCCTTTTTTCATAATTTTTTTGTTGTTGCTGGCTTGCTACATTTTGTTTAATTGTAAAAAAATTGTCAAATTTATACTTTTACTATGTAAAAATGATTAATTAATATCATTTCTTATAAAAATTATATCCTAACTTAATCAAATGGCTTAGATATATTTTTCTTCTGTTAACTGGTCTCAATGGATATTTAATTCCATGGGACACTAATATTTTAGGTAAACACCACATAATATGTCAATTCACCATGGCTAACTCATTTATTATTGATTGGCTACTATAGCTTTCACTTTGTTGGTGAATTGTTTTTTCATTCTAATCCTCTAGCATACATTTTTCCTTCTACTGCCCCATTTTTTCTTTTAAAAAAAAAGTTACCCTTTTCATACTGCCATTAGCATCTGCCCCTCTATTACTACACATTAAAGTTTGTTGTAAATACTACATATAATACAAGTTTATTATAATATATTTAGAAAATATATTTACACCAAAATCTACAAAAATGTACGTCATATATTGCAAAATGAAAGTTATGAAATATTGTTAATGTTGAACAAAATCAAGATTCAATTACTCAATATTCTAATGACTTATCAAGTATAAACATTTTAAATGTTATAGAAAACTCATAAAGCATATATATATACAACACAAATAGAATTATCATTTTTTCCCCTTCCTATCCTATCAAAAATTTTAATGATATTTTCACTTATTTTTTAACACGAGTTGAATCTTCTGCAAACTCATATAAAAAGTGATGATAATCACTAAAACTAACATCACGTGTTAATAACATCCCTAAAACTAACAACACTTGTTAACCAAAAAAAAAAAAACACCAATCTATTTTGAGCTCTGTCACAAAGCTATATTATAATCAACCATTTGAGACTTAACAAGTACTATTAATATGTATCAACCATGATTTTAGAATGATTATATAATTTTGTAAGTATGATTTTAATTCAGTTTGATATAACTTGTGTTACAGATGAAACATTTTTGTCATTCCAACACTTCTTTTATTGCATGCAATTTCTAATTACTGTATTATATAGTTTAGTTGGGTCTACATAGAGACAGATCTAGGATTCGGACCCTCCGGGTATCAAGTAAAATTGTTAACTGGTATATTTACGACGCTTGTTTTTTTGTTTTAATCAACAATGCTTAAACCGAGAAAAAAATTAAAAAATGATATGTTGCTGACCGAAATAGAACCCACGACCTTTGACCCACAAAAGTGGCACTTTACCGGCTGATGCTTAAACCCCCCCAATAAAAAAATTAAAAAATGATGCTTTGCTGACCAAGATAGAACCCACGACCTTTGACCCACAAAAGTGATACTTTACCAGCTGATGCTTAAACCAAAAAAGAAAAATTAAAAATGATGTGTTGTTGACCAAGATAGAACCCACGACCTTTAACCCACAAAAGTGGCACTTTATCAGCTGATCGAGATCGAACCCACGACCTATTACCCAAATAGCACTTTAATATTGTGAGTGACAAATTTAATATTTTAATATATCAATCTACATATATAACTATATATATAGAGTTTCCGTCGAAATTTGCGGATGGCGTGCCACCGCAGCGACCTTAATAGATCCGCCTACAATTAGTCATTTGTTGATCATTTCAAAGAGGCAAAGGGCTGTTGTAAACTTGAGAAGAAGTAAAAGAGGCTTTCCCAAAACTTCATGGGTCAAATTGACATTTTCACAAAGGTAAGCAGCAAAGCAAACGGCCTTATATAAAGCGAGAGATACAACTGTGTTTTTTTCATCATTGTGGGAAACGTTAAAACCCTAGGGTTATGTTGGCGGCGGTAGCTCTGCCGGCAGCAATAGCAGCGGCCATCGTCTATTTCCAATACCTATATTCTTTATTTTCTCTTCTTACTTGAATATCTTGCTGCTGCTATGAAGAGGAACGAAGAAATTATCGGATTACGGTGATGTTTTTTTCAACAAAAATAATCTCCGTAAGATGAGGTTCTATCTTCTATGGTTCGTATTCACTGAGCAGATTTCTCTTTTGCTTACTTCAACCTAACAGCTATTCATTCATATGTTCAGTTAAAAAATTCCATTTAGTATCTGTCTTTGTTTAGATTAATCTGAGTGCTGAATTTAGATATTGATCGAAGGTCCTATGGACGAAGCGCAAAAAAAGCAATGCGTTTTCGGCCAAGTTTGCTTTCGGATATCGATTTCGGAACCCGGATCTCCGAGCCTGAATTGTTCGGGTTCGGATTTGCTTCATTATCGGATCTGATTTCTGACATTTGTATTTTTTTAGATTTGAATTTTCTCCGTATTTTTGAAAGCGAAGGTTCCCAGCGGAGAGGGTAAAAACTCTAGAACGAGTCCTCTCTAACACTATAAACACAATGCCTTCGCAGATTGAACATTTGCCGAATCGTAGGAAGCTCCAGATTCCCCCATTTTAGTGCTTCTTGAACCCTCGGCTAAATTTCTTTTCATTTTCCCTAGTTTCAGTTTCGCTACAGCTCATTTGCATATACTTTCGTTTGAGGTTCACTGCTATGAATGCTGAATTTGGAATTTGCAATTACTAATTATGCATTTTTCAGAAACTATATACTGCATTTGTGCACATGAATTTTGGATTAAAGAACATGTTAATAAACAATTTCAGTGTGGTCAAAGAAAGAAATCCGCACAGTAATATCATGAACGAAAATCATACATGCAATGTGACTAAATCTAAATATAGCATTTTAACAAGATGAATTTCAACAAAATGCTGAATATGAATTTTGAGATCAATATTTTCAATTTCCAGATGCGAGCACATTAATTTCAAACACCCAAGTTGAGCTTGTTTTGAATTCCATCCGCCTCCATAGGACAATTCAAAATTTATCAAATCCAGTTTTGAAGCTTGGATGAAAATTGAATTGAATTGCATCTTGTTAATTATGTTATACTGAAAATGATTAAAGTTTATTTCCTGACATTTCATTAGAACAGAAGCGTGTAATAATTTTCTTTAAACAAAATGACTTAGTGACATGGAACAACACTTGAAATAGGCTACACGAAGAGAGATAGATACCTTTAATTTAAACAAATTAAGATTTCCTCTTCGGATACTTGGTACTTAGTTCTACAAAGTAATCTGCTTTTAAAAATATTTTGGCTTAATAAATCACTACTTCCTTAAACTCTATTCTAATTGAACATCTGAATAAATGTCATGCGATTAGTTGAAGTATATATAATGTCAATGTTGAATATGAAATGAGAGTTACTAGCACAACGATTAAGCTATTTAAAGACAAAAATGCATCTTAAGTAATTCATGTATAACTACTTTTCATTAACGTTTGCTTGATAATTATGCACGGTAAACACAACACTCCCTTCATAATCAATCACAATAAAACAATTGTTTGACTATTATTCAGCGTAAACAATTTCTACAATACAATTCCCCACATAACAAAAAGCGACCTCAAGTAAATTATAAATGCTAGCAATTCTTCACACAAGGTACTTATCAATCGAAGTTGAACATGTACAAACAAAACGCTCCTAATATCATATTAATAACAATGGGTATCAACGGCCGAGCAAGAAATTTATACGAGGATTTGAAAAAAAATGGTCGAATGCCACAGTTGAGATTTGAACTTGTGATCTAAAGAAATATATTAACCCCTTTTACTACGTAATACACTAGAATTTTTTTTTATGTCAAGGGATTCAACAGTTTGAATAAAACCAAAAAAATTCGTTCCAAACCTTTTTGCATTGATGAAGAAAATTCATCTAGAATCCCCAACTTAAATCTAGCTCTGCCCCTGGCGGACGCTATACACATCAACAAAAACCTGTATTGATAATTGTGAGACTGACAAGGCGAACGTTACATCCATAAAGATCTAGCTATTATGGCAATATCAGCGTCCATAAATGGTATATCTGGTCTCCTATCATTGTCTTCCATGAACAGTATAATACTTAAATCAACCCTGTCGAAACACAAACTGTCCCTCATGCTTGCCCTTGGGGTTCAGTTAATCACAATGAGAGGAGACAGAAATTAGGTACATGCCTTTTTGTTCGTGTTCTGATGTCCTCCACAAGTATCAAAGACGCAATGAACAAAGATCACGGATATGTTAGTAGCATAACCATCAAACCAGGCAATCTCTGCAAAGCGATGCTTCTGCACTAAGAAATCATTTATAAAAATGTCACTTAGGCTTTGCCAGGTAGGATGCCCATATCTCATCTGCTGGAGGCGGTGGCTGGACCCAATGCCCAGGTATTCGGCTGCATCCAAAGGCAGAGGTTTTGGGAGAGGGGGGTTTGTTAGATATGCCTGACATATGTGGTCGTAATTTGTCATGACGAAATGGAACAAATTCCATGTGTTATTTAAAATGAAAGTCTAAAGGAAATTATAGTGATAAAAAGGAGAACATAGTTCGTGGCAGAAGACACTTCAGGGTGAAATAGCATTGACGTCTGTTGATCAGTGGGTCAAATAGCGACGACTATACATTTCAAATACAAAAGGACATAGCTTTCAATGATACAAAAACATTGCGAGTTAATCACCAGACTTGCTGGATTACTGCATTGAAATGATCTTCCAACCTAATTACTTTTCTTTTAGTGGCCGAGTTAAAAATGTTGAATCACTAAGTGAACTGCCAAAATCTAGAAACTCCTATGGCGGTAACAAGTAGTATATGATATCTAGACAAGTATTTCAGGGTTAAAAAACGTGATTGATTTTTTTCTTTTTGATAAGGACGTGATTGATGTGAGCATCGAAAGAATAATATCTATAGTGAATGAAGCTAAACTGCAGATGTCCATCTGACAAACAAATGCAATCATGAGAATTTCCTTTTCAACCTTTTTTCCTCTCCCATTTGTTGCTTGTCTTTGTGTGTTAGTGAAAACCTTGGTAAATATGGAAATGACTAATGCAACTTTTTCTATTTTGGGCTAAAAGAAAAGAAACACTAACACGATTTAGCAAGATATTTACCTTCCTCCAGGTCTGATGTATGCATCCCATGTTCTTCTTACCTGCGTAGAAGAAGGAAAAGGTTTCATGTCATCCAAGCCTTTAATGTGTCAAGCATAATGAACTTTGGCATTTCTTCTTGCAAAAACAACTCATACATCAACATATAGAAACAAATAGGATGGGCCTTCAAATCAAAATGATAAAGACATGCAAATTTACTGTAGGAGTAGAATTAACAAGACAAATAGCGAAGTTCACCTCTATAAGAGTTCCCAAATCATGATTACTGCCATAGTAATAGTGATAAAATTCCATTGGTAGATTTGCCACAGAACCATGTAAGCTGGCTGATCGCAGCCCTTTAGATTCACCTTTTTCCAATTCATTGACAGGTGCAGGACCTGATTTATCTTTATCCTCAGTCACTTGGTCTTGATTTATTTTATCAAGACCAGTATTAGCATGCAGGTCACCACGCTCCAGTCTTTGACTTTGAATTGTTTTCCTGGATACCTCAGCAGTTGCAATTGCATCCTTAGCAGCAGCTGTATCAGCTGCTGCCTTTGCCTGTCGCTCTTCTTCCTCAACTGCAGCTCTTACTTTTTCTAGAAACTTGTCATCCTCCTCAGGGAGAAAGTGACCTATTCAAATATAAACAACGATGTTAGAAAGTAAGACTGAAGAAGACTGAAGTGTTTGGGGCCAAAGGGGATAAGGCTGAGGGTAAAAGAAAAGTGAAAGCATCTTTCATAAGGGTTTCTACTCTATCATCCCGTAAAGCCAAATGATTACAGGTTTATAGAAAAACGGCAGCAACTCTAACTCTCCATTTTCTCTGAGTATTGATGCTAAAAGATCAGCATATAAAAATAGTTACATACAGATGGCACATTAACTGAATATTTGGGTTAAATTCTTCATCGAACTTGAGGAGCCCTTAATGATTGGGAGGCTGAGAGTTGCAAGCCGACTTATGCTGATAAATGATTTCCCTGGAACTACTAACACACCAGACAGACCAGTGTGGAAGTTTCACAGCAAGGGTGTCTTCACAGTGAGGTCCTGCTATTGGAGGAGAAATACTAATCATCTAAAGATTATGCGCACGTCACGGGAGTTGATTTGGAAAGTCAAAAGTTCCCCTAAAAATCTCTTGTTTTGTGTGATTAGCATGCAGAAAAGCTTGTTTGACTCATGAAGTACTATGCTCAAGGTGTTTTATGTGTGGCCAGGATGCTGAAGTAAACAGACATCTGTTTCTGCACTGTAAAATAGCTGCAAATCCGTGGATATGTTCTTGTGTTTACTTGGAGTGAGCTGGGTAGTTCCTAAGACCACTAAAGGTATGTTAGACTGCTGGAAAGAGATTGGAAGAAGAGAAACAGAGGAGGACAGGTGGGAATTGATTCGGACACTGTGGAGGGAAAGGAATGCAAGATGCTTCAAAGACGAAGCAACATTTTCAAAAATCAGAACGAATTGCGTTAGTCTTTTATATTTTTTGGTGTAAACAAGAAACAAGAAATGGTGGGGGATATAGAACTTTATGTTGATTTTACAGGGAAATTGTAAAGCTCCATAGGCTAGTTCCTATGTTTTCTGTTTTTTGCCATATGGGCGATGTAAGCGCTCATTCTCATCATTATTTGGATGATGTCAATTTTGTGAATAAATTGTTACTCTTTCCTCAAAAAGAAGAATTCATGAAGCAAAAGCGGAAGCTGCCTAATGATAAACACACAGTTGCAGCATTAAAAAAGAAATTATAATCCCAACGCGAATCTACTGATTTTTTCCACCATTTTCATTTTCCCAGTGAGCATCTCATAGTTAATGAATAACTAAGACTCATTCATTACAAACTGTTTCAACAATCCATGCGTAACACTGTGTGCTTTTACTTGAGAAGTGCAGAATTCAACCCCAAAAAGTAGTGTCCCACTAGAAACAGAGTAAAAATAATAAATTCAAAAGGAAAAAGATCAAACAAGCTAGGATAAACTAAAGAAACACAAAGATAGATCAACATCATTAGGATATTTACCTTGCTTCTTCAACTTCTGAACCCTGATGGAGCGTAATTCTTGCAATTTCTCTACTATCAATGCCAGCTCAAGCTAAATGCAAAATCGAAGTGACTCAACATCATTATACCAATAAATAAAGGGCATACAACATTATATTACTAAGGTTGCCATCTAAAATAAACCATAAACCAACCTCACATAACTTGTGGTATTGAAACGAAACCTTTTTTTTTTTTTTGGGGGGGGGGGGGGGGGGGAGCAGGAGCAAAACTAACACTGAACAGGATGGTAAATATGGTGCCACACCATGTCAAAACTCTCAGAAGTTTCTACAATCCTTAAGAAATTTCAACAGTCATGTCCATTTGAATGAATAAGCAACCATCATTCTCACCTCAGATTCTAGTCTCCTTTTCTCCTCTTTTGCTTTCTGCTTTGCTATTTCCTTCATCTTTTCAACCTGCGCATCGACCCTAAGTTACTGAGCAATATGTTATGCAATTGAGCCTTTACTGTATGCACAAAAAAAACTGCACGAACTATGTTTTGGTAGCTCGGTGACACTCGGAGAAAACCCAGAAGCATTTATTAGTCATAGTATGACATCATAAAATAGCATACATAATCCAATAGAACCCAATACTGGTTGTTTTTATCGCACATAGTGGAGAGCAATGTATCCGGTTATGGAAATCTGCAGAAATCCAGTAGCTATATAATTACAAAATATGTAGAGGATTTAACGAAAAAATTATGACATTAACAAATAAGTGATTCGATTAGGTATAAAGATATGGTAGTTGCTGTAAGGATCATTTTCTCTTGACTTGACCTGACCTGTGAAATCTACATTGTCTCTATGAACTTTTCAATAAGTTATAAAAGATAAGGAAAAAAAATATATGCAGAATGGACAACACTATGCCTAAAGTCCAAGAGTTCTCACAAGCTTTCAAACCCAGGCAGTACAAGCCAACGCAGAGGAACACCTCTACTTTTTCTAGAACAGGATGGAGATTTTAAAAAAGTATTTCTTAGTAGTTAGTACTCTGCAGTTTCAACTATCAATACCTTGCGTTTTGCAATATCCTTGGCTATCTCTCTAGCCCTCCATTCATCAGCTTCCATATCAATTTGGTCATATTGCTCTCGCTCCTAATGATAAGTGTGTCATCAGAAATTAGAATGCAAGAAGGAATAACACAAACACCTTAGAGATTAAACTTCCAAAAATTAAAGACAAAAAAAGGGAACGCAGTAAGATGGGAACTATAGCACCTTTGCTAGCTTTTCTGCAACGCGTTTCCTCTTCCTCTTTCGCCAAAGTTTGTTCCTTTTGTACTTGTGCATTTTATTTGCTAATCCAACTGTTGCAGATTTTTCTTCCCATGGGGCGATCTCATCCGTGACAACTCTAAAAGGTTCCAACTGAGCGCTCAATTTTGACATTAAAGCATTAGCTGCTTCCAACAATAAAGATTCTTGGCTTTCCATATTGATCCTAGAATGCTCCATAAACTTCACATAACTATCAACAGAGCCTTCACTAGTTCCATTTCCTGAACCCTCCTCAGAATTTTCTTTCTTGCGTTTCAGCCTAATTAACATTTCCAACTCCTTCTTCCTGCTCAAATATTTCAAAATTCAAAAACCCAGAGGATACACGGGAGCACATAAACTATCATATTCATATACAATAGTGTGTATACTACTGATTTGAAGTTTTAAGCTTCAGTTTTGGTATCAGCCCCAGTTTGGCCTTCCAAATCCAAAAACCGAGAAGATCAAAATGCAGACTTTACATTAGTATTCAATAATGCATACATCCTAGTGTTCCTGAATTAAGCTTCAACCCCATCTTCCTAGTAACTGGTAAAGTTGCTACCATGTAACCAGGAGGTCACGGGTTCAAGCCTTGGAAACAACCTCTAGCAGAAATGCAAGGTAAGGTTGCGTACAATACACCCTTGTGGTGGGGAAAGGGGCCCTTTCCCGGACACCGCGCATAGCAGTAACTTTAGTGCACCGGGCTGCCCTTTTTATCTTCCACCCTAATTAACATTACCAGTTCTTATTACCTGCTCAAAGTAATCTGAAGTAAAAACCCAGAAGGACTGTACAAAAACACTATCCACTGACGTGGCAAAAACTGTTTGCAAGGGACCCCATTAAGAGGGTAATGCATTGAACACTGTGAGGTTCTCCATTTGCTCAAACTCTGACACTTTGGTTAATGCAAAGTGTCAGATTGCATTTACTAATGCAAATAATAGTGCTTCTAGATCAAAGTTTTAGCCCCAAATCTGAACCGTCACCATTATTTCACTTTTATTACTCTCCCTGTTATGCTTTTACGTGAGACTATTTCCTTTCTAATCTATTGCCAAAAAAAAACATGACACCTTTCTATTTCTAGAACAATTTAACCGAGTATCATTTTCAGCTCCTTCTGACTGCTCAAAACCCAAAAAGACCTTAAGAGTAACACATACGAATTACAACAACAACAACAACATACTCAGTATAATCCCACAAAGTGTGGGTCTGGGAGGGTAGTGTGTACACAAAACCTAGCCCTACCTCAAAAGTATAGACGCTGTTTCATAGACCCTCAGCTCAAGGGAAAATTAGTCCAAAGCAGTCCAGAAAAGAACAACAACAACAGATAGTAACAAGGCAGTAACTACAACAAAATAATATAATAGGCGAAGTACAAGAAACAATAAATAATACTAACAGAAATCGAACGATAAGAAACTACAGAGCAATACTACAGTCTACAACAACTAGTATGGACTAATAATAAGATCACACACATTCAAATTCACATTCAAATCCAATAATGTAAATAATAGTAGTTAATCATTCAGAGTTTAAAGCTTTATGTTACATACAAAGCTGTTGCAAGCTTCACAGTGTCGTGTAAGTTTCTGAGGTGATCAACCACATTGGAGGTATTCCAGAAGGTACTAGAAGCCGGTGGAAAAGCCGGTAATGGCGGAGGTAACGGCCGTCCGAATGGCGGTGGCCCCGGTTGATTCATCGGGTACTACAAATTTACACCGAGAAATTAAAATCATCTGAAAATGCTATAAAATTGAACACATTTGACAATTCAAAGAGTAAAATTAAATAAAATAAAAATTACCTGCATCTTAGACTACAAGTGTTGAACCCTAGCAGATTGTGTAAATCGATAATTTCAGGCAGCAAATTGGTTCTGGATTGGCGCCTTCTGTATTTTGGTCAAAAGAAAAACATTCAGTTAAATTAAAAATATATCGACGCAAGAACAAACAAGTCAGGATGGCCGAGTGGTCTAAGGCGCCAGACTCAAGTTCTGGTCTTCGAAAGAGGGCGTGGGTTCAAATCCCACTTCTGACATTCCTTTTTCTTAACAGGATGTGTTTATCTCACGTCTAAAATTATCTTTTAGAAAAAAAAAATTTCTTTTAGTTGTTTTTTTCTAAAAAAAAATATGATGGGTCTCTAAAATTAAGAAAGGATGCTGAAAACAGGGGAGGAATTTGGTTGACTTGATACCCTACATTAAATAGTATTCAGAGCGGAGTTATAACAACTTGTTCATGCACTTTATTCTCAGCAAATTATTTTACTCTCTCTTCCAATTAATATGTATAACATAGTTGGATATACATAGTATTCTGTGTATATGTTGAAATTTTTCTAATATGTTTAGAGAATCAGGATTTTTTATAATATTGAAGACGTAAGTTGTATATTTGTGTAACTTTTAGTTATTTTATTCTACTTAGATTATTTCTTCTTTCTTGCATTTCTACTTCTTTGGCCAAATTCTAATTAAAAATAAGATATTTGTTCAAGTATTGAACGATATGGCAAAATGACAAAACTACAAAAACATATTACTAACTAATGGAGAGGTAAAAGTTTATTGGTGTTTATAATGCAAGACGGGATTTTTTTGATGTACGTGTGTTTATAAACTATGATGATTAAATGATATATATTCTTGTTTTTCTTTACGAGATAACCAATATCTACAATGTATAATTTATAATCTATATTTATAATTTATAATCTATATCTATAATCAATAATCTATAATCTATATCTATATAATATATTAAAAGTGTGAAGGGCCTTAGAAATGTTGTTTGAACTTTTTGCTCTTCATTAAAAGTCTTCGTTTTATATAAAATTGTCTTTTCACCTATCCGCTATTATTTTAATAATATTAAATATGTACTATATTACAAAAAGCAAAATCTTGCCTCACAAAAATAGGATTCTTTTTCCACACCATCTAAAGAAAACTTACCATTTTTGACTAAAAGAGGACAATCAAAAACCCCAAATAAAATATTGAAAAACTAAGAAAATAATTTTAAAAAAAAAAAAAAAAAAAACATTGTTCTAATGTCAAACCAAAATAGTATAATTAAAAAAAAATGATGTCCTTCATGTGTCGCCACTCTCTCTATGTTGTATTGGGTATATACTCTAATTCCAGCATCAATTGTCTAGGAGTTCTAGCATACACTACTACTAAGTACGATACATTTTTCTTCTTCTCTTTTTATCTTTTTCCTTTTGGATATTCTTCAGATAGGGAAGGCAAAAAAAAAAAAACGTAAATATTAAATAATATTCAGTAAAGATTATTAGACATGCATAATTATAGTAGCAGTAATTGATAACCCTTTAAAATGAATATTAATTTTGGACAGGAATGTTTTAAAGTCCTAAAATCTACATAATTATGGACCAATTAATCTATATCTATAATCTATAATCTATAATCTATTAAAAGTGTGAAGACTTGAACTTTTTGCCGTTCATTAAAAGACTTTTTAGACAAAACTGTTTTTTTACTATTTTTTAAATTTTATTATGTAATTATTTTTTATTATATTAACTAGACTTCCTGAAATATATGGTAGAAGAATTAATTAATATTTCCCTTTTACTGTTCAATTAGAAAAATATTCCTATAATAGGACTGTATTAAGGAAATACTTCTATAAATATTAAAATGTGCGTTAAACAAAAGAACAAATCGATTTGCCTATTTGGGAGAATATGATTGATGCTCATCTAACTTGATTCGATTGCATGCCTAATTGGTGGATGTTTGATTTTCTAACCCTCAACTTCTTCATTGTTTTTGTCAGCATAATAAAATTCAACGTGTGTGTGTATATATATATACTAGTTTATGTGTACGAGCCTCGCGCGTGTACCTCACTTTATTGAGTTCAAACGTAACACTAAATAAGATATATGTTTAAATAATTAAGATGAATATAAAAATTAAATTCAACATCTTTTGGAGAATTTATTTAATTAAATCTAACATTTACCAAAAATAATTGTCAAAGTCGATCAACATTCATCTACCACCTATCAACTGCAATAAAACAATACGATGATAGAGACATCAAAATAATATAATTAAATCTAACCTTTACACAAAAATTTTCTCAAAGTTGTCTGGCACTCATCTATCACCTATAAATTATAACAAAATAATACGATAATAGAGATATCAAAATAATACAACTAAACTTAACCTTTACACAAAAAAAATCTCAAAACAGAGATATGAAAATAATACAATTAAACCTAACATTTAACTAAAAAAATTTCTCAAAGCCGACCGGCATTCATCTACCACTTGTAAATTTAT
>NC_061118.1:146211298-146252988 GCF_002878395.1 Capsicum annuum
GGGTCGGCTTTGAATTTTTTTTAGGGAAATGTTAGGTTTAATTGTATTATCGTAATATCTCTATTAGTTTGTTATTTTGTGGTAGTTTACAGTTCGTAGATGAATCATATCGACTTTGAGAATTTTTTATGTGTAAAATTTAAGTTTAATTGTATTGTTTTGATATCACTTTTAACGTATTATTTTGTTGCAGTTTACAGGTGATAGATAAATGTTGGTCAGCTTTGAGTAATTTTTTAATGTAACAGTTAGATTTAGTTGTATTATTTGGATATTTCTATTATCGTATTATTTTGTTATTATTTACAAGTGGTAGATAAATGTCAGACGACTTTGAGAAACTTTTTTGTGTGCAAAGATTAGATTTAATTGTATTATTTTGATGTCTGTATCGTTGTATTATTTTGTTGCAATTTACAGATGGTAGATGAAAGTCGGTCGACTTTTATTTTTGGTAAAGATTAGGTCTGATAAATAAATTCTCCATCTTTACATACTCAAAAGATATTAAATTTAATTATTATATTCATCTTTATTATTTAAACAAATACTTATTTAGTTTAATATTTGAACTTATTAAAGTGAGGTACACGCACAAGACGCACACCTATACTAGTTAAGGTTTAAATGATTAATTAGATATAAACATTATCGGATCTAATTAATGATTTAACATTGGAATGCATTTTGAAAAGATTAAATCATTTTTTTGCTTTGAACAATCATCGAGCAATGTCGGTTCATTCCAACAAGAGAGTGCAACGATCCTTTTAATCATATTACCGTAAACTATTTAGGATTTTCATATTTTCATTTCTTTAACTCCAACTTCTAGGTCTCTTTTTATTGGCCTTCGAATATTTTTGGACTTCTCTTAGCTTTTAGGTGGATTTAGTCTCTCCCTCCTAACAAAAAGAAATAGTCAAGTGAAAGGAGTGGATTACGGTCTCACACACTAATCGCCCGTAGTAGGCAAGATTGTTCTAGTATAAGCAAGGGCGGACCTACCTATTAGGAGGGCATGCACCGGGAACAACTATCAACCTTTAAAAAAATTCTGTACATGTGTATATAACTTGGACGACTATCATATATTTTAGAAAAAGATCTCTTAAACATTATCGGATGGATTGGGTCATTTGATCAGGCTGCCCGCTGCCCCTTAGTCCTGTGAGCCCGGATCTCTGCCATGATCAAATCCTGAGTCCACCTCTGACTATTAAGGGTAATATGTTGAATTCAAATTCATTTTCATTGTTCTCCAGATACTTGACAAGAATTTCTGGACTTAAAATTGACACAGTTGGAAAGCTGAAGCATCTGTTTTTGATCTACTAGTGTTAATACATACTGAAACTGATGTGACTTGATCAAGCTAGTATTTGAACAAGAGTCATTTGGTCCCCAACTGAGATTCGTACAAGTCCTTCTGTAGTTTTGTCATCATCTAAATTGATTCAGGCATTTCTTTCTTGACTGATTAGTACACTAACTAGTTCATATCTAGCATTATTGTTGATACAACGCATCCAACACTTTTGGACAAAACAATATGACCCGACAACTAAAGACATCATCAAACAGTAATGTCTTTGGTCCCCTAATTTTGGCTAAGTTAACTGATGCCAGAATAAGTTTTTACCCAAAACATTCACTGCTTCTGTGCTAGCTACAGTTACCTATTTCTTAGTTATTCTTTTACTTTGGGCTATGAACAATATAGGAGAGACATTTCACAATGCCCATGGACCAAATTCCAGTAAGCATGCCATCAGCTTATGATGACAAACCAACAAAGAAAAGACAGTAGGTGTTAATTTCACCATCTTCAAGTAGACACGTTTCTTGAGTTTGCATATTAAACCTACATATCGAATGGGATCTGGCAAACAGGTTAGCAGATCACCCTTGTCCAAGGGGCTATCAATTGACCCTCTTTCATCGAAAAGTACACTGTAGTTAAGTAAGTTTTTGAAAAGCAAATAATAATCTATCATGTATCGCTTAAATCTCTCGGCTTATTTTTGTGGTTCTTCAGTTATATTTAGACTCCACAACTTGTTTGGATGATTGTCATGTGTGCAGTTTGATAATATATTTTATATTATGTTATATTATTATACGATGAACACAATATTTGAATAAATAATACTGCTTATTATTTTATGTCGTTTCATAATGATATGCACCAACAGTTGGAAGAATAACGTTACATTATTAAAAGAAAAATAAAACACAAATAATGAAGATATGTGGTAGAGTTATAACTATATGAAAAGCAGCGAAAGTCGAATAAGATTATTAAATATAAGGAAAAAAAATAAAGTAATTATAGAATCAACCAAATTAATCGGTAGTTACATAAAATTATTTTTTCATGATTATATAACAACGAATTTAACGATGTAAATATAATCCGTAAACAATCAAAACAACCATTGACATCCTAACTCTTTCACAGAATCCACTAACTTATTAGTTTTCTTTATCCACTTGTGTAACATGAGCACAATTGAACTCACATAGTTAATTACAGTAACAAATTACGTATACGAAACCGCTTTGCCTAACTTAAAAATGGCCTAAGTTTGGCCAAAGCAACTTTCAAAGTGATTATGTGAAGGTGAAAGAACATATTTTGCTATCCTACACGGACTCTTCAAAAATATCATTAGGTGCATGTCGAATTCTTCAAAAGCAGTGGCGGAGCCAGAAATTTGATGAAGAGTTTATCTTATATACACAACATAATTTTTCAATGAAGGGTGTACACCTGACCATCCTTTGATATAGGTGACTCCGTCCATGTTCAAAAGTACGCATTTTTGAAAAATACAACACGAGTATGACAATATTTTTATAGAGTCGAGCAGCTTTAGACATTTAGCACATGGGTCAGAATTACTCTGGTAAAGTATAGATATTCTGAATTTCAACCTAATGCTTTCTAAAAAGCAACGACACAGTTAATTTGGATTTAAAAATTTATCTCCAACAGTGCAAATAAGGCATGAAACAGTTCCACGATTGACAAATTTAAGCCATGTTTCAAGGTGTGCAATTTGAAATAAGTGATGATGAGGTGGTAATTGAGACAAAGGATGCTAAAAACATTTAGGGGGGACAAGTAGCTAGTATGTCTAATATTGGACGTTACGTTGGTCCCCTCTTCAAAATCTCAAAAAGAACCAAAAGAGCCTAATTTGTGGTGTTTTCCCTTCTTGATAGTAGTGCATACATAGTTGTGAATCTTAGGGATAAGAAAACAAATTATGTGCATGGAAACAAAACAGTGATGAGGATAAAATCTTGGATTTTCTCCTAACAAATGCCACTCATGGGACCCTGTTGTGTCTTGCTTGTTTCCTTTACCAACTCAACATTTCTGTCTCAATTCTCAACGTGGAATTAACTTCCTCTCTAAAGAAAGTTCTAGCAATATGGCAAACTTTCTTGGGTTCAGTGTCTCACTTTGGATAGCAAACCAGTTAGGATCAAGTTCACGTCTTCATATATAGATACTTTGGAGGGCAAAACAATGAAAGAGAGTCTCGGAGTAGCCGTAAAGTTGTTTTTATGTGATCATGAGGTCACGGATTCAATTTTTGAAAACATCCTCTAGCATTAAGGTTGCGTACACTTACACCCTTGTGGTGGAACCTTTTCCAAAATCTTGCACATAACGGACACCTTAGTGCGCCGGGCTGCTAACAATTTTGACAAATTTAAAAGACAAGAAAGTCTGCTTCGAAGTATATTCAAGGTTATTTCTGAGTATATACCAAAACATAAGGGACATTTTTTGGTAATTTTCTCTATAATGTATCCTAAATATATTTTGAAACTGTATGGTAAATATCAACAAAAACTTACTTGCACCAGGTAGTTACATCAAACTACATTAATTTAACATGGTTAAATTGAAAACTATTGTGATAATTGTATATTGATTAACCATGATTTTGCGATAAAAATGTATGTGCTCGAAGATATATCATGTATTCATTGAACGGGTGTAAACATCATGTGTGTTGGTAAACTTTCATCATAAATATCCTTGAAATAACGAATTTAGACTTGATTTAGCAAGCTTGATAGAACTGTAGTTCACTCTCCAGCTCTGGTTGAGTTTGAGGTCTCTAGTGCCCTTTTGAGTATTTTTCGTCGTGTCGTTATCTCTAAAACGCGAGAATAACAACTTTCTTTTGATATTAATTACTTGCGTCTAAATTATGAATTCTCCAATTTTTCGATCATCTCTTAAATTTCTTTTTAAGAGGTGGGTGCTATGGAGGGGGGTTGGAGGGGCGGTGCTGCTGACGACGTGAGGCATGTGGCATTTTGTGAATCAAAAGATTAGTTGGTGGTCATGGAGGTGCTATGAAAATTTTTAACAAAATTAGGCATTAAAAATGTGATATCATACTCCATTAATTCAACTAATATAAAACTCTCATATGTATGTAGTAAGTAATATATACACTTGTAGTGGTGGGCCGCCTGCTATCAAAATCCTCCCCAGCTACTCCACAAAATGTCACAGACCATCTCCAGTAAAGAACAAAAAGAGGAAAAAAAAAAATGAGACCATGTGAGGGTCCTGATGTCATTTTACAACCTTATCCCCACAGGCCATACCATATAAAAAGATTAATCTAAATAATGTATATTCAACCGCGTAAACTAAAAATAGTAATATATAATATATGTATAATTTCTGAGCCGGGATTTATCGGAAACGGCCTCTTTATTTCTTCGGAGGTAGCGGTATGGACTACGTACATTTTACCCTCCTCAGACCTCACTTTGTGGGAATACATTGTGTTTGTTGTTGTTGTTGTTGTTGTTTGTATAATATATGTATAATACACGTATAATAGTGTATAATCTATGTATACCGGTTAGCCAAAATACAACAATAAATGAGAGCACCATTCTTGAGTTTCGATATATCTCAGAACTGATATCTTTATGATATAGTTGTATCACTGGGGATAGGTAAATTTGGATCAGAGACTGCAAAATGATAAACTAAGACTATTAATATTGTCTACATAAAATAAGAAGATACTAGCAGTTAAATAAATCCCAACTATAGCTTTTTTTTTTTTTTTTTTTCATTTTCACCTAGAATGTACAAAATATTGAATCTGAGTGATACATGATAGATTATTTGTATGAAGAGACAAAAATCTAAATATACATCTGAGAAAAGAATTTAAGGATGAACTTCAACATCTAGAATTGCTTCATCTGGTTAAAATGATCATCATGATCGATATCAAGCTCAGTTGACATACCAGATGATCTCTTACAGTGCAGAATTGCATCAGAAATCGCGCTCTCCATATCGCGGCAAATATCAGTAGAATGATTATTGGATGGTCTTTTTACAGGGGAATAAGTCTCTTGTGGTGAATTAATATTGCTCCAGCTTTTCACCTTTCTCAAACTCTTAACTCTTCTTCTACTACTACTACTTCTTTGGTTGTTATCATTTCCACCCCAATTGACAACAGAATAAGATTTCAACATTCGACAAGGAGATCCCTGAAATGATGTATCAGTAGTACTAGTACTCTTGCAGCTTTGAATTTCACTTACTTTTCTTTGAAGGTCATCAACTTTTGCAGTACTTTTTCTTGAATTTGCTATTCTTTTGGAGAATGGCCTAACGAATCCAAACCACTTAACCAAGATTCTGCGCGAAAACTTCCTCCATTTTTCAAGAAAATTAGCTCGACTAGTTGCGGAATCTGAAAGCTTAGAGACAGGTATGGGAGGAGTACTAGTTGAGGGTACTAATGAATTGGTGTTGAAATCATTGAAGGCTTCTTGAAAAGATTCAATTTTTGATCTGTCAAGATATCGAGGCATGATATGTCCATCAGAGAAGATTTCATCAGCATGAACAGATTCAGAAACAGGATGAACATCGAAGTTGAAATTTTGTGCTTCTTCTAGGAATCTTTTCGAATAAGCGATAAATTTTAACTCTTCATCAACATCATCATGATCATCATGACTACTATAAGAGGGTTTAGGGAATTCTGTTAGGCCATCAATGGATGGTTTTCTGTTCAACAACCAACTATATGAAAAACTCTCTGTGGCAAGAGGTTGTTGGGAATTTTCCATAGTGAATAGTATACTATAATATGTGAAGAAAGGAAAAGGGAAATGAGATGCTTATATAAAGAGTTTACAGGTTACCGCTACAACAGATTAAAATACGTTGACACTTACTGTTAAATTTTTTTTAAGGTGTCAGCGTATATAAGTTAAATCCGTATAAAAGTAAATGCTTGGCTGAGAATAGAGAAACTCCACGTGAGCTTATTTTATAGTGACATCAAAAATTACAAATTACATAGATATTTTATTTAACAAATTTCAGCAGCAACACATGTTGTATTCATATTAAACAAGCAACTAATTATTTGGACAATTCATCTCTTTTTGTTTTGTCAAAGTAATCATAATATTTACGTAATCACTTTATCTGTTGAATTCCTTTTTTTTTTCTTAATTTTTGATGCATATGCCGTACCTAATATTATCACTGCCGTCCAAATAAATACAATATTAATATTTGCAAAAACATAAATGCATAACTGCAAAGAATTGTTAACCTATGACCCTAAATCAAGAATTTTAGCATTTACTAAATTCCTAGTGATAGCTCCACTTTGGAGCAATGAAATTATTTAAGAAAAAATGAATTTAAAGTATGGATCAGGAGGTCATGGGTAACCGGTAAAGTTGCTGTCATATGACCAGGAAGTCACGGGTTCAAGCTTTGGTAAGATCGTGTACAATACACCCTTATGGTAGGGCACCCTTCCCCGTACACCGCGCATAGTGATAGTTTTGGTGCACTGGACTGTCCGTATGGATCAGTAAAATGCAATGAGGTGTTCCAGCTCTAGAAATATGTTTAAGTAATCTATAATTTAAATTTAGTTCTTCATATTCTAATCTAAGAGAGATTAATTTAAGGCTTCTTTGACCAAAATTTTACTAAAGGACAATTTGATGACATATGATACTCGTTTTGTGGAGGAATGGCAGAAGGAGATATTATTAAAAAACTTGCAAGTATTAGCAGACATATTGAAGCCATTGGCCATGCTTTAGATAGTGATATTATTTGGCCCTTTGCAATTTTTAATACAATAAAAATTGCAGCTTCTTACATGCTTCTGGTAGAAAAATGATTGTTTTAAAGTATTAGTATTTTCTGTGTCTTGACTGATAGGACTTAAATAGACAAAAGAAAGCAATGAAACAATAGTTTAGCAATATATCAGTGAAATATTCAAAGACCAAGAGATAATGATCCCCCCCAGATTGTAGCCAAAAGGTTTCAAAATGCAACTAAATGAATGGCTAAATTGAAGTCTTATAGATAAACAAACTATATTAAAACTTAGTTAATGTTGACAGCACAGAGTTTTAAGAAAATTCAATTCTTGATAATAGCATTTTGTTATGATTCTTTTTTCAATAGAATCTTTTGCATTCACACGTTCCGGCGTTTCCATCACTTCTTACTTAATGATTAGGTCAGAATTCTATCACAGAACTCAGAATGATATTGCTTCTTGAGTCAATCTTCTCAGTCTTTATAAGTTCGAAGATTCCAATTTTTCATCTGATTTCTGGTACGAACATGCATTGATGCTTTATTACAGTGAGTTATAATCAATCGCCTAGGATGAGGAATCCTGTCTTTTGTAGGAAAAAAATGAGGATGCTTTAAACGGTTAGATGACTTTCACTTTAATGAAAATAAGCTCTGGAGTTGTGATGATTGCATCTTTTTTCTGGTATACATTACTGTAACGACTAAAAGAATCTTGAAATTGTAAGAAAAGGAAAAAAGAGAAAGAGCAGACATAGACAGAAAATGGGGTCCCTAGTTTGTTGGGAGAAAAAGCAGAATCAAAGGGTAGGAACTATTTTACAAAGGTCCCCTACTAGTTTGCACAAAGGAACAGGAGTTGTCTGCTGAATACTTGCCTATTAGTTAGGTGCCAACTTTTTTTTTGCAAAAATAGAACAGCATATGGCAATATCAAAGCCAAATATCAGTCATGAGAATTCATAATTGTCTTTTCTGACCAAACAAGAAAGTTGTTAATGTTATGTATCATGATTAAGGCTCATCTTGACTGTTTGAATATCAACACAAGAATGGCGAAGGACAGTTTGAATTTCAAGCCTCATCTTGACAGTGAAATCTTCACCGGAAGTGGGCACTTTTTCTCGTCAGTTTTATCGCCTTACCATTAGATTAATGACAAGAGGGAGTTGCTTGGATGGTAAGAACCCTCCACTTCCAACCTCATGGTTGTGAGTTCGAGGCACCAAGGGAGTAAAATGGTGGAGGGGTTAAAAAGTAATTACCATTAGTCATGATTATAAGTAAGTTTTGAGACAAAAGAAAGCATTACAAATAAATCCATATACTCTTGCATGCTTCAGCAGATATTATTCATTCATGGCTAAGATCACCAATCTTTTTCTTATTTCAAAGTGATTCATTGTGATAGAATGGTGCAAGACATGCCTTTTATGCCAACAAATATTGTTCATTCATCTCTCAGTTCAAAACGCAGCATGTTTTCGAAGAGTGTTTTTTCATGAAGCTAAGGTGATAGCATAACTTCAATAAAATCTGGAAGACCTCTTATTTATCATCACTATTTGAAGTCCACAATTTTGACATTGCTTCATCATCTTGTTATACCTTGACGTAAACGCCAGAAAATGTAAACCAATAAAATCTAGCAGAGCTCTTATCTCCAATCATCTACCAAGTTTTGCGCATTGTTATAATAAGTTATCGTTAAAATTAATGTGTTGCTGTATTAATTACTAAAAAGTATCTTGGTAGTTTCAAAAGTAGTTGGTACTCAGTCAAGTTATTATGTATCTGTATATATGTGCTGCAGTATTGAACAAGTGAATAACAAGAAATATCAACAAAAATTTCTGCTACTTAAACAATATAGCAGCTCGTTTTGTAAAATTACTATTGTTCCTTCTTAAATTACTATGATCCATGCCAGACTTTCAGCAGTGAGTACATTTCTGGCGAAACTAACAGTTACTATCCTTAATTCTCAGAATTTTTCTTCTTTCTTCCTCACTTTGGTGAGTGAAGTGATGAAAGTGTACAAGTCACTCTATAATTTGGATAATGGATTTAACTGGATTTGAGATGTTAAGCTTAAAAATTACTCTTCCTATATGCAGGCACTTGGTCTATACACTAGGCTAATGGCCCCATTAAATTCATAGTTCTCTTTTATAGTTTACAACATTTAAGATTTGAATTCTTAAATCTAGTTTTTCAAGTGAGCTAGTTTTATTTAAAAGGACAAACTTTGCCTTAGTTTTGACATTTGGGAAAAGACAACATAATAGCAAATTCAGAAGCACAAAGCAAAGAGTAATCCTCAAATTCAAATAAAATTAATAACTACTTAACCGTAAAGCCACGCTTTACTTGGCATAAGCACAAAGTAGCAGTCTGAGTAAGTAAATTTTCATCCTATAAAAAGCAATGATCTAATGCTCTCTAAAGCAGAACAGTTTTATAGTTTTTCCTATACAAGTCATTTCAACATCTGGCAAAATCAGCAAGGAATGGAACTCCAATCCAATAGATCACTTGCATTATTCTCCGTAGTAGTTCTAGTACTAGCAGCTTCTTGTGATGCAGGTGGAATTGCAATTTACTGGGGTCAGAATGGAGGTGAAGGAACATTGGCAGAAACCTGTGCCACAAAAAACTATGATTTCGTGATCATAGCTTTTCTGCCAACCTTTGGAAATGGTCAACAACCAATGATAAATCTAGCTGGCCATTGTGATCCAAGTGTTGGTGAGTGCACCAAATTAAGCACAGATATAAAATCCTGCCAAGCTGAAGGAATTAAAGTGATTCTGTCAATTGGAGGTGGTGCTGGGAGCTACTATCTTGCTTCTGCTGATGATGCTAGGCAAGTTGCCACTTATCTTTGGAACAACTTCTTGGGGGGACGGTCAGCAAATCGTCCACTTGGTGATGCTGTTTTAGATGGAATAGACTTTGATATTGAAGGAGGAACCAATCTGTACTGGGATGTTCTTGCCAAGTCTCTTTCTGCATATAGCAGTATGGGCAAAAAAGTATACTTAACAGCAGCTCCTCAGTGCCCATTCCCTGATGCTTGGATTGGAAACGCCTTGAAAACAGGCCTTTTCGATTATGTTTGGGTTCAGTTCT
Source organism: Capsicum annuum (assembly GCF_002878395.1). Taxonomy (NCBI): domain Eukaryota; kingdom Viridiplantae; phylum Streptophyta; class Magnoliopsida; order Solanales; family Solanaceae; genus Capsicum; species Capsicum annuum. The sequence goes on from NC_061118.1 coordinate 146,221,575, forward strand.
ATAATAACCCTCCTTGTCAATACAGTTCTAGTGATATTAGCAATCTTGAAGCTGCATGGAAACAGTGGACTACGGATATCCCTGCCACAAAGATTTTCCTGGGCTTGCCGGCCGCTCCAGCAGCTGCCGGGAGTGGATTCATCCCTGCTGGTGACCTCACTTCTCAAGTTCTTCCATCAATAAAAACCTCTTCCAAGTATGGCGGTGTAATGTTGTGGTCAAAATACTACGATGATCAGACCCATTATAGTTCTTCAATCAAGAATGATGTCTGAAGTTATGTACTATACCTCAGCCCTTATTTGTGATCATATCTGGTGTATTAATTTACAGTAATATGATAACAACTTGCCTCCTGTGTAATTATGCATGCATTTTATGTATCTAAAGGAAAATACATTGCCAGTTCAAGATTTTGCACTCTTCATGATCCATCAATATAAAAGACATAAAAAAGAAGAATATTGTTCTAATGTGACACAGGGCCTCTAGTTAAAAGGCAAAAGTAACTTATGAAATTGCCACAGTTGTTTTGGGTTAACCCCGACGGGTCTGAGTTATTTACGGTTGGAGCCACATGAACCAATAAATCAGTGCCACATGTTTATTTGAAGCCTCATGTTCCCTCTCATAATTCTGTTAAAGAGGAGGGGCAATTTTAAACTAAAAATCCAACGCTAGGGGCAATTGGGTTTCAATAGGTTGAGGGAGGGGCATTTTTAACTTGAAAAATAACGTTAAAGACGATTGGGATCCAATAGATCGGATGAGGGCACGTTGAAACATTTTCAATTGCGTAAGGGGCATTTATACCGTCAATATGCTGTGACAGTATAGGGGTTTAAAATTCTTTATGAAATGGATGCACTGATAGACATCCATTAGTAGTCTCATGCATGCTTCAACATATATTATTCACTCATAGCTAAGACCAACTGTGTTCTGATACGAAAATGATTTCTTTTGATAGAACGGCGCAAGACATGCCTTATATACCAACAAATAATATTCATTTAAGACTTAGCTCAAAAGGCAGCATGTTCTGCAGATCTCCTGCCTATCATCGCTGTTTGAAGTCCACAATTTTGACATTGTTTCATCATTTGGTATAAAAACACACAGAAAATGCACCAATAAAATCTAGCAGACCTCTTACTCATCTCCTAGCAATTTGTGTGCAATGAATGTTATAGTAAGTTATTGCCATTCGAGCTCAGACTTCTATTCTTTATCCCTCTCTTTGGAAGGCATTTACTCTAGGAAACCAAAAATAGATGTTTAATGGCCTGCATATGATTAGTAAAGAGAGTATTTCATAACAAGTTAATATCCCCGTCCTGTCCAGTTCTCCATTTCATTGTATTCATCAAGTCCATTAGCAGCACATTACAGTTTATGAACCTTCTAATTTAGATTTGGACCAGAAACTCTGAAATCACAACTAGGTTTAGTTTGTTCAACCAAAAACTAACCAAGTTTTGTCTAAATTTCTCTGTAGAAAATTTCTTTCTTTCAGATGAAAGAATTTGTAGAGGTTGTGTGCAAGTAGCCTGAACTAGTAATATTCCTTTCTGGTACTGAACACGTCCTCGACATGAAAAGACAAAGTCCTAACCACTACAGCAGATTGGACAAAAGTCATTCTTCATATTATACCACTTTCTATAAGCAATTCAAGAATTTATTCTTCCGAATTCCCATATACAGGCACTGAGTCTATACACTAGGATAATAGTTCTACTTGGTCCTTTCTCCAGTTATGCAATTTAAGACTCAAGAACTTCAATACTAAACCATCTTTAACAATTCATTTCCATAGTATAATTTCCTTATTCTGTCTAACCAAGTAATATTCCTGATAACTAGAGATAATGAGAATTCAGTTTTTGTATTGAGTATTTTCAGAGCTGAAGCAACGGTCCATTTCGTTGAGAAGCTAGTATTTGGAAGAGGAACTGTGAACAAGGTTTATAGTTTATACGACTTACATTTTAAAATGTGGGCTACTTTTTTGTAAAAGGAAATACTATGCCTTTGTTTTAACATCAAAAAGACTTTCCGAGAAGACAAGGGGAAAAAGACAACATAATAGTCCAGAAGCACAAACAAAAGATCATTCATAAAATTTGAATAAAACTGAGAACTACTTAACAGTGAAGCCACGTCTTTTTTAGCATAAGCACAAAGTAGAAGTCCGAGTAAGTAAAGTTTCATCCTATAAAAAGCAACGATCTGATGATTATCAAGCAGAACAGCTTTGTAATTTTTCTGAAGAAGCCACTTCAACATTTAGCAAAATCAGCAAGAAATGGAACTCCAATCCAATAGACCACTTGCATTATTCTCCATCGTAATTCTAGTACTAGCAGCTTCTTGTGATGCCGGTGGAATTGCAATTTACTGGGGTCAGAATGGAGGTGAAGGAACTTTGGAAGAAACCTGTGCCACGAAGAACTATGATTTCGTGATCATAGCTTTTCTGCCAACCTTTGGAAATGGTCAACAACCAATGATAAATCTGGCTGGCCACTGTGATCCAAGTGTTGGTGAGTGTACCAAATTAAGCACAGATATAAAATCCTGCCAAGCTGAAGGAATTAAAGTGATGTTGTCAATTGGAGGCGGCGCTGGGAGTTACTATCTTGCTTCTGCTGATGATGCGAGGCAAGTTGCCACTTATCTTTGGAACAACTTCTTGGGGGGACGGTCAACAAATCGTCCACTTGGTGATGCCGTTTTAGATGGAATAGACTTTGATATTGAAGGAGGAACCAATCTGTACTGGGATGTTCTTGCCAAGTCTCTTTCTGCATATAGCAGTATGGGCAAGAAAGTGTACTTAACAGCGGCTCCTCAGTGCCCATTCCCTGATGCTTGGATTGGAAACGCCTTGAAAACAGGCCTTTTCGATTATGTTTGGGTTCAATTCTATAATAACCCTCCTTGTCAATACAGTTCTAGTGATATTAGCAATCTTGAAGCTGCATGGAAACAGTGGACAGCGGATATCCCTGCCACAAAGATTTTCCTGGGCTTGCCGGCCGCTCCAGCAGCTGCTGGAAGTGGATTCATCCCTGCTGGTGACCTCACTTCTCAAGTTCTTCCATCAATAAAAACCTCTTCCAAGTATGGTGGTGTAATGTTGTGGTCAAAATACTACGATGATCAGACCCATTATAGTTCTTCAATCAAGAGTGATGTCTGAAGTTCTGAGCTATATCTCAGCCCTTACTAGTGACCAAATATGTTCTGGTACTATACATATATAATACGATAGCCTGTGTAATCATTCATGTGTTATATGTATCTAAAGGGAAATACATTATCAATTAAAGATTGTGCACTCTTCATAATCCATCAACATTAAAGATGAAAAAAAAGAAGACAGAAAACAGAAGAACATTGTTCTAGTGTGATACTGGAGCTCTAATCAAAAGGTAAAATAACTTAAGAGGAACTGATATAACAATACGACTACCATAAAAAAAATGTGTCTACTGAATCCTGTCAAGCTTATTCACTTGCAAGATCTTGTAAAATAACTTCCCCGAACTCACCATGACAATTTTTACTCATCGAAATATCTGGCAATCATAACAAGCACCACATTTTCTGAACGCACTGTCAAGAAGATTTTGTAGTTAAGCTATGAACTTGTGATTTTACAGGGTAAATAAGAACTTATATCCCATTTGTTTTAGGTGATTTAGTTCTCCCTTGTATAAGATACTTCTCTTTGTTTTTACATGACAAAGACTTTTGCTGCTGGACAAGAGCTAAAGGTAGAAGCTAAATGTTTTTTCAAGCCATTTATTTCATAAACAACATATCACCACAATAGGTGAAGTGACAAAAAAAGTTATTATGGTGAGAGTTTTGTGATTTTTATGTACCAATGCAAAGTTGTGTGAGCTTGATGAAAAAGAAAGTACACAAAGGGTAGGTAAAAAAATATTATAATAATATTTTAGGTATAAAAATATAAGTAACATTCTTTGGCTGATGAAAAAATAATGTCCACAATAACTTAAAATAATGAGTGTGATTACAAGTCTTGTATTTATAATCGATTTTAACTACTAGAATTATTTATGGATAATGCGAATAAGGGGTGGGTATTCGGTTTTTTGATTTGATTTTAGTTTTTTTGTTTGGATTTTTCGATTTTTGGTTATTAAATTAGGCACACCGAAAACCGAACCAAATTAGTTCGGTTCAGTTCGATTTTATTTCGTTTTAATAATTTTGGTTTTTTGATTTTGGGCTTGATTAATGGGTTAAATTATGGAGTATTTGTGAGTTGGATTATTTTTTTAACTAAAAATTACACAAATACACAACTTATGTTTCCAATATTACAAAAAATCCAACATATACACAAAATGTTATGTATATGTCGGCTATGTTATGTATATTAATAGGGAGAGAGAATAAAATAATTAAAAAAAGTGGTAGAGAGTGTAACTACTTCCAAAAGAGTTGGTATTTAAGTTATTTATACTTTTTTTAATGTTAATCACTTGTTTTAATAACCACTTGTATAAAAAGAAGCAAACTATAGGCTCTCTGAAACTGTAAAATGTAAACATCAACAGAAATACAACAACAACAAACCATTATAAGAATAAGTTATACTATTATATTACGGGTGCTTACCGGAGCCCTGAAGAGTGAAGACAGTGAGGGCTTATTTTGTTTGCCCATTGACTATTTTAATTTTGGATTTGGGTTGTAGGGCTAATCGACTTGGAAATTGGAATGGGCTTTGGGCTGTATTAGAAGACTATTGATGTTAGATATCAATATCATAAATATTCAAAAAAAAAAAATTTAAAAAAAATAAATTTTATATATATATATATATATATATATATATATTTAATATTAAATAAAAGTATATAAAAAATTTTAGTTTAAATCAAAAAATCAAATTATATCAACCTAAAAATTGAAATTCGAACCAAAATATCAAATTTATATAAAAAAAGAAAAAACGAACCAAAAATTAAAAAATCAAAATCAAAAAACCGAAATAATTTAGTTTGGTTCGATATTTTAATTTTTCGATATTTATGTCCACCCCTAATGCGACTTAAAGGTCAATATACAAAAATACGACTTATTAATATTACTTGTTGCAAAGTGCCATTTTATTAGTATTAATTACTTAAGTAGTATTTAAGTGGCGAAAATATTAGTTTTGGACATTTATTGAAGATATTTCCCTGGATAAAACAGTCCTAATCTCTAAAATATCTCCCATCATCCACCAATAGGATAATTTTCTACCGTAACCAAACCCCATAACTATTTTTCAATTATATTTCAATTATCCAATTAAATTAAAAATTATTCCAAAATCTAATCTAATCTCCGATGGCCACCCTTTTACCGTCGCTAGAACTTTCCTCATTCTCCGCCGCCGGTCACTTTCCGCTGAAGGTTTCTTCTTACATAAACCCTAGAAATATGCAGAAACTTACTGTCTCGAAGTGTGGAAATAGGGGTGCTAGGGTTAGGGTTGGGGTTTATTCGAAATTGAAGGATTTAGAGGAGTTTCCGATTTTGAATTTAGAGAATAATTTGGGGGTTTACGCACAGTTCTCTGCTCATGTACAGACTAGTACGACGTCGTCGACGGAAGTGAATGAAGAAGAGGAGGAAGAGAAGAGGAATTATTATTTGAATACGGGTTATGCTATTCGGACTATTCGAGAGGAGTTTCCTTCTCTATTTTATAAGGAGCTAACCTTTGATATCTACAGGTTTGAGTTTTTTAATCATCTATTTTTTTGTGATTACGAGTTGTTGATGTTACCTTTTTTAAAAAAAAAAAATTAAAAAAATCCCTGTTTTTTGAGCTAATTTAGTTGAACAAACCTTAGCTAGTAGCAAGACTTGACAATTATTATAAATTGCAGTCCGGTGCATTAAAGCTACCTCTGAGCGCAGAATTCGGGAAGTGTCGGACCATAAGAATCTATTGTACCCACCCTTACCCAGCATTTCTGCTAGAACCTGTTTCCACGGCTTGAACAGTAGCTTTACTAGTTATGCCAAGGTTCTCCGTCTAGGTTGACAGCTATTATCAAAAAAAAAAAAAAAAAGGGTGTAACTATGATGAAACATGTGTACTGAAGCTGAAATGGGCTTGAATGGAGTGGAATTGATACATAAGGTTTCTGTAGCTGACATTAACTAGTTTGGCATGTAAGTAGATTGATGCAGCTGCTGATCTGGGTGGCTTGCGCTAGCAATAACTCTAGAGATGAGAAATGAAAATTTTTAGTAGATTTGGGTGAATTGCAGCAAGAATCATTAAGCTATTCATAGGAAGGATCATATAGATTCTAGTTGGATCACGACAAGACAAATAAGTGTTCATCCTACCCAAATTTGCAAACAACAGATCACGGTTGTCCTCTCCCTCGGAGAATATACGGAATGAAATTGTTCGCCTTAGGTGAATCTCGATGTTGTGGGATCATGGCGGGTTAGCAGTAGCTGCTTTGTCAAACCACTGTGGCTTCACACGTCACTCTTTCAACCAGTAACCCACAAAGAGACTTCCTAGGGCTTGAAGTATCAAAAGAATGATCTCTTTCACATCTTCTATATTTTTCTTTTGAACTGGCTAGCACCCAACTGCCTTGGGTTGAGCAGCTGTTCTGGTTGTTGTTGATCATGAGTTGGGCAGGCATAGGCTCTTTTCTAGCAGTTTACTTGAGAGGTTACATAATTAGGATGTAATTATTAGATCATTATCATCTAGATGCTGCAGTAGCAGTTTGAGGGAAAAATAATACAGTAAATTTGCATGACTAACCATGGTTAAGTGAGATAAGTTTATGTGTAAACACATATGCATCTATTTGTTTGGCGTTAATATCCGATGCAGGTAATTTTTCCCCTTTTTATTTTGATCCACTTCCTTGATGCTGCGTGAATTGCATATGCATGTAATATGGAACGTAATTTAGTTGTGAATTAATGCGTGCGTGATGACACTGTACCCTGTTGTGACTTCAGTAGAACAATGTTGTAGGTGCTAATGGTGCTCTTCTGCTCTCTGCAGGGATGACATTGTCTTCAAAGATCCAATCAACACGTTTACTGGCATTGATAATTATAAATCAATCTTCTGGGCCCTACGATTCCATGGCAGGATGTTATTTAGGGCTTTGTGGATTGATATTGTTAGTGTTTGGCAGCCTGTGGAAAACATGATAATAGTTCGGTGGACTGTCCATGGCATTCCCCGTGTTCCATGGGAGAGCCATGGTCGGTTTGATGGTACTTCAGAGTATAAGCTCGATAAAGACGGGAAGATTTATGAGCACCGGGTGCACAACATTGCTCTGAATGCACCTCCAAAGTTCCATGTACTTGCTGTGCAGGAACTAATTGAATACATTGGTGGTACCTCAACACCAAAGCCTACTTTCTTTGAAATCTTTCCCCCTACCTCGAGAAACATTGCCCCAGTAATGAAATTTTCATGGCTGAGGCGGCACCTGTGCTCAATTCTAGCCCCCTTAAAGAGAATTGAAGAGGACCAATCAGACCACCAAACATAGCAAGTGAAGTGCCAAAAAATTTGGTGAATTTTCGCACTAGATTCCAAACTTGAATAATCCATATAAATATATATGTACTACTACTAATATACTCCCACAACAGGCAGCAAAACGTATCTGGAGTTCTTTTCTTTCTTCTTCTTTTTTTGGTTTCTTCGGGAGGGCATCATCTACTTCTCTCTACTGTATGCTTCATTTGAGCTCCAGCTATTTGTCTTGGGTTTGTAAACTCAGAATGTTGTAAATATTTGTATAGTATATATAGCATTCCACATGGTTGCTTTCCCATCGAGGTTTTAGCTCTGCATTTTGTAGAGTCTTCTCTTTCTAGCCAAATGTTTAGTCAATATTTTGTTCCTTAATAAATTCGAAACCAAGGAATGGATGATTTGACACCCTGCCCTCATTGGTCCCTTCAATATTAGCCGTATTTGGACAACCCAACTTCGATAATAGACACCTAACAAGTTGCAACTTTGTATAGATGAGTAGTTCACACTTCATATAATACACCAATAATGCTCTTATTCTGCTCATAACAAGAAGTCAGTAAATGCTCTAATTATGCTCAAGCCAGTCAAATGAACAAAAAGAAAAAGATAAATATATTTGTAGTGCTAATCTAGGCACTAATTTATTTACTTCTAGAATAATCTCAGAGATTCAAATGTTCGATTATCAAATAGTATGGAACTATCTCGAACAGTAAATGGAATTGCGTGGCATGATTGCTTTTTTTACATATCTATAATATATTAAAAGTGTGAAGTCTATCATTTATTAAAAGTTTGTGATTTACACAAAATCGTCATTATAATTTTTCTTCAATTATTATATTATTATGCTATAATATTTAAATTTAAGGAATCCTACATATAAAAGAAAAAAATATCTTTTGAAAACTTTTCCTTATAAAACACATAAACAACTAATTGCCATAAAGTTTCAAAAAAAAAAAAAAAATACCTTATATAAATTTTTTTGACGAAAAGAAAAATAAAAAACACGTTTCATTAAATTTTGAGAAAAAAATTTCTTAAGTTTCCCAAAATAAAACCATAATTGTCCTAAAATAATATTTAGAAAAAAAAAACGTTCTTTCTCTTTTAAAGAAAAGTTTTCTTATAAATCATAAAGTCATATTTTCTATATAACCTAAATAGCTAATAAATTTTAAATTGTTTATGTTCGAATCACTTTAAAATAAAGATTTCTTTCTTGTCAAATGAAATCTTGATAGTATCTATGTTTAAAAAATAAATCTACTTGTTATTTGAGGTAAGTTTTTTAATAATTTTAATATTAGTATATTCTTGAAGTTTACATTAAATAAATTATCATTATTCTTGATAAAAATTGCTAATTGAAAAGTTGTTTTTGTGTGTGTGAGAGAGAGAGATTTGAGATATTTTACAATTGTAGAGAAAAATTTACTTGTAATTTGAGGTAAGTTTTCTAAAATTTTAGTATGTTTTTAATGTTTACAATCTTGATGTATGTATGATTAAAGAGATAATTTTTGTATGATTTGACATAAGTTTCCTAAGATTTCAATTCGTTCTTGAAGTTCTCAATAATAAATTATCATATATTCTTGATAGATAATTGTTAATTAACAAGTTTTTTATTTTAATATTGAGAATAGTCATGACTGAAGAGATAAATTAGCTTGGTAGATAATTGTTAATTAATAAGTTTTTTATTTTAATATTGAGAATAGTCATGATTGAAGAGATAAATTAATTTGTGATTTCAAGTAAGTTTTCTAAGATTTTAGTATATTTTTAATGTTTAGAGAAATAAATTGTAATGTATTTTAATTGACATTTGCTAATTGAGAAGTTTTCTTTTTTAATTTTAGTATGTTTTGAAGTTTAAAATAACAAATTATCATGTATTCTTGATAAATAATTATTTATTGAGAATTTTCTTGTGATTTTTGTTCATATTGACTTATTTACAATTTTGACTAGATTTCTTGGATACTAAATTCTATCACAGTAAATTGGTTAGCCATTCAACTTCTATATGATTTCTCTTTTAAAGTTTAATAATATGCAATTGTTCCAATAAATGTTGGGTGCTTTTAATGCTATCAGAAACCATAGTGGTGCTAATGATAATTCAGTAAGTATCTTCCCCCAGAGTCCAGACAGTGATAGTACCCTCTCTTTTTTTTCTTATGTTTTTTTTTTTTTTTTTCAAAATAGGAAATTAATAGGAAAAAGTACTTGATGTGGGTTGAACAGATAAATGCATGAGATGTGATTTTCATATAAATATTTGTCACTAATTATATTTAATTAATTTCATGCAAATTACTTTTCCTCCTCAGTCACTATCAAACGATCTCAATTTTAGTAGTATTATATTTGACGCGAAGGTGCACATTAAATCATTTGCTAATTTGAAAATTTTAGTAGTTCACTGATTGATAAATATGTTTTGGTGAGAATTTGATTATTTGTCATTTATAATTTCTCACTTATTTTTTCTTTTCATCTCCTCTGTGTATATTAAAACAAATTTGATTTAAAAAAAAATAAAACAGTTTGCTCTTTTCATTAAACCTGCAGAAATAAGAAATTTCAATACCTATGAGTACAGCTGGAACAAAGTAAGAGAAAAATTATTTTTATTGTGCTCTCTTTTTCTTGAAATTTCCCATCAAAATATTGATAGTTAGTTGTGATAATTCCATATAAGCCGAAACATGCAATCTCATAATCAACTAACCAAGTAAATATATAGTAAATGTTATCACTGTTTCAAGCAGTAAAATAAAATTGTTATGATTATATTACGTTATAGAGGTGGATCCAAGATTCGAAAGCTCCGGGTGTCACCTTGTTTTGAACAATAACATATACTCCGTATGATATTTTAGGATAGTAGAATCAATATTCAAAGAGTAAACTATAATTATATATATTTTACAAGTGTTAGTATTGCTTGCCTGGTTGGTATTGTCAAGTGCTCTCTTTAAAGAAGAGGTCACGGGTTCTATTCTTCATAGCCCCACACTATGTGTTTTTCTTAAGAGAAAACAGATAAGTGCTAAAAATCATTCTAAAAATACAGTGCTGAGCAAGTTTCGAACCCGCATTGTTGGAGTTAAACCCAACAATTTCAACCACTTTGTGAGTGCCAAGCATAATATTTATACATATACACATAAATATAGACAACTATGAATGGTACTTCTAAGCTCCAGGTTGGTAATCAATAATTATATTAAATTGCATTATTAAACCTTAGTTATTACTCGTATAAATCAAAGTAGTAGATATTTAATCTCCTTACCTTCAATTTGTTTATTCGATCTTATCTTGACATGAAGTTTTTTTTTTTTTTTAAGAGTGAAAGGTGAAGAACACATCCAAAATATCAGTTTTGTTAGTTTTTTTCTGAACTGTCATTTTTGTTAATTTACTAATTGAATTAGGATTGCTTATCGGGTGGATCGGACGGATAAATATGTTTAACGGTTCGGCTTATCGGATATTGACTTTTAAATATACTAATCCACTAGCCAATCAATAAGATATAGGTTGGTTCGGTTTGGATTAGTAATTATCGGACGATTAACGGACGGTGTATTGGATCAACCATTTCATATTCTCTTCTTTCACTTTCACAATTTCACTCACAAATATATTGATCTACCACAAAACCATTTTTCCTACTCCACTTAAGCTTACAATTCTATAAATTAATTCACATTGAAAAATGCATAAAAACTTAATTTTGAGGGTGCATACACATAAATATTTATTTAACAAATATTAACCAAAATATACTTCAAGTATACACATTTATATATTAGAAGTGAAGACTAATCTAGTATGGTCCAAACTCCAGACTAATGGGCTAGTAGATCAATAAGAAATTTAACTCACAAGTCGTATCAAGTCATATAACTATGATGCCTGTGAGCTAGCTAATAAAACATGTAACTCTCTTGTTATAATTAAAAATCCAAAATAGAGAGTAAAACAACTTATTTTTGTTTGATCTTTAAGGAGCAACGTTTTGGTTTGATCAATTTTAAGGAGCCTTAGAATATTAAATGGAGCTTTAGGATTAGCGATAGGTACTTTAAACTATATAGCTAATGGTAAAAAATAATTAGAATTGTTCTCAACGGGTTAACGGTTTATCCAATAGGAAAATTGAGTAATCCACCCCCGCACCGATAAACCGTTAACTATAAAATTTTAATCTATTTTTCAACCGTTAATTCGATAACCCAATATCAATAAGTCAATAAATCAATTTTGCGGTTGGCTTATCAGTTACGGTTCGATTTTGAGCAGTCCTAAACTGAACAAATCACCAACTAGTTAACAAGTTGGTGATAATTCACTAAAAAACTCAAAAAAAAAGTAGTTGGTGATCAGAGTCGGATACGGACTCTCTGGTGCCAAGTGAACTTATCGATAGGGGAGGTGTTACCTTCGATGAAAGAGGGTCAGATGCACACCCTTCATCGAAAAATCACCCTTCATCGAAAAATTATGTGATGAATAGAGGTTAAATGTTAATCATAAGGAGTGTATATTTAATTTTGCACTCTTAACATAGCTGAGAATAAAATATACATATCCTTACTGAATTTCTGGCTTCGCCACTGCTTATCGATTGAATTAATTAAATTATTCATTTTTTGATATATAGGACAATTAATCAACCAATTAAATAGAAAAAAATAATAAAAAAATGACAAAACTTGATCTTACTTTGGTATTATGAGGGACAAATTTAACAAATGTTGCAAACTGGATTCACACGACCTATGGGCAACAAAAGTGACGTTTTGCCACTTGCACTAGATAGTGCTTTGGTATTATGGGTGACAGATTTAATATTTGACTGTATCAGTATATATATATATACCTATATACATAGAGTTTCCGTCGAAATTTGCGGGTGACGTGCCATCCTACGGCAATGAATAGATCCGCCCCTGTTGGTGATAGTTCACTAAAAAATAAAAAAAAAATAGAACACTTTAGATATGTTTTAAATCATTAATTAACTCAAAAAAATTTAAAAAACTTTTAAATTTTGCAACCTCAAACCACAAATATACAAAATATATATTAACATATTTTCTTTTTAAACAAGTCACATGGAGAATCAAAGAGTTGCAAAAAAATTACTAATAGATATTTATTTTTTTGAAATCATGGTAGTGAAGTTAATTCCTTATATTATCATTGAACTATTAATAATATTTCACAAAAGTCATTTAAGTATTTTTTATAACAAAAATGTCATTGAACTATTACTTTATCTCTCATATTATCATTCTAACATATTAAGCTACTAAACTCACTTAATTTTCTTAAGTGACATTTTAAATTCAATTTTAATGACACGTTCATTGAAATATACAACTCAATATATAACAAAAAATGATTTTAGTATAAAGGCAATAAGCAAATTTTATTATAAAAAACAATAAAATTCACCAAAATAAAATAGATTTTAAATAAAGATAAATTATAATTATACACGATGAAAATAATTTTAAATTTTTTTAAAAATATGAGATTTTATAGCACCCATTTTTTAAATTTTTTAAGGAGTCACTCTCTCAGTTTCATATTATTTATTCACCTTTCTCTACACGTCCCATAAAAAATTATAAATAAGAAAGATAATTTACTAATTTACCTTGTAATTTTTTAATACATTCTATTAGTGTCTTCATAAATACCAAAATTAATAATATAAGATTTTTTTTGGAAACTTTATTATATTATACTTTCAAATGAATTAATATAACGATGAATAATAATTTAATTTTAGTCCTATAAATCGATAAGTAACTTAGAATATATGAGACAAAAAGATTAGTTAATACTCTCCTTGTTCTTAAATAAGTGAACAAAAGCAAAATGTAAATTAAGATAATTTAATGTATATGTTTTAAATTTTTCATATTTATTTTAAAAATTTATTGAATGCATACATATTAATAAAAAAATCAGAATTCATAAACTTTAAATTCTGATTCCATAAGTGAAACATGTAAAGAGAAAAGTCTATAAATAATATGAAATGAAAAGAGTATACTTTTCTTTTAAATGGTCCTGTAAAATTTCAAGTATTTTTTTATTTTTTTTTTAAAACAACTCAATATGTCTAATTTTTGTTTATTTAAAAATTTATATTTCATTTTGGTGGATTTTATTGCTTTTTATATTAGACCCATTTTTTTGTTATGCACTTGAGGTGGTATAATCTAATGAATTTTCATTAAATTTAAACTTAATTAAGTGAGTTTATTAGGTTAAAATATTAGGATGACAATATGAGACATAAAGTAATAGTTCAATGACATTTTTGTCATAAAAAAATAAAAGTAATTTTTATGGGATATTGTCAATAGTTCAATGACAATATAAGGAATTAGCTCCACAGTATTCCCTTCATTCAGATTTACTTATAACGTTTTGATGTCATACAGATACAGTTATTTAAAAAATAATGATTGATACAGTAACTTTATCATATTATCATTATTAATTGATATTTAATAATAAGTATTAAAAGTAATTTAAAGAATAAGTAATTAATATTAAGAGTAAAATGTTTGATTTTTTTTTTAATTTATTAAAAATAACAAGTAAAAATATTAATTAAATTTAAAAAATAGTGACAGGAGTAAAAATTAAACTAGGAAAAATAAATTGAAACGATTGGCAGGATTATTTAATGATTAGTTTGGTGTAAAAAGGGTGATGATTTTGTAGATTGGGGTCCACTGAGTATGTGAGTCAAGGTGGATGGAGCAGCACAGTATGAGTTGAACCACCACAATAAATAGGAACAACGTCATTTTCACTTGCAATTAACTCCTTCAAAATTCCAATACTAATTAAACAATTCCCGGGGATTGCTTCACACACACACACATAGACTCCATAAATTCTCCTCCCACCACCACCTTCCACTGCCGTGGCCTACCGTAACCCCCCTTTTTCTTAACTCCTAATCCATCTCCAAACTATTATTCTCTCTCTAATTACTACTTTGTTATCAATACAAAATGTACTGTTTCCTGTTTCCATATCATTTGTTGATCCACTAATCTGGAAGTGGGAAGGTTTTCTTTTTTTTTTTTTTTTTTTTTTTTTTGGAGAATTTGTGTGGGTTTTGGAAGGGTGAAGATATGGAAGTAGAGCAATTGAAGCTTGAAAATTCATCGGCGATGACGTTTGATGAAGTGTCAATGGAGCGAAGCAAGAGTTTCGTTATGGCATTACAGGTTTTCGCTTTCAAATCTCTTTTGTCGATTTCGAGATCGGATCTGGTTATTCTTTCAGTGTTTGCTTGTATAATATTATTAGTTGTTATGTAGCTGTAAATATTTTATCTATTTAAATAATTCTGTTGACTTTGCAATTTAAATTTTCGTCTGCTTTGCGAGAAGCTCAAACCATAAAATAAATTATTACTAGAATTAAAAGGGTCAAAAACACCATAAGGTATTCCCGGGTTTTTTGTTTCCTATTTGAGCTATAGGTGTGTTATAGTTTCCTAGCTGAACTATCTCCAAATGTTTATTGAAGTTCAGGTAGGAAATGTGAACACCTTATGGTTGAGGTGTGTTTCAATAAACATTTGGAGGAGATGTCAGGTAGGAAGCTATCACACTTGCTAGTTCAGGTAGGAACGAAAAAAAATGGAATACTTTTAGTTGATGGACGGTAGGAACGGAAAAAAAACGGAATACTTTTGGTTGATGGACGGTAGGAACGGGAAAAAAACGGAATACTTTTAGTTGATGGAGGATACTCTTTACAAGTTCAAATTAGCATGACTCTGTCTGATTTATTATTTAGGGTGTTCTTCGCTATTAGTTACTCTTATTTATCATATGTTTTAACTTTTAAATCCAACTATTCTGCAAACCAAAGCCGGTTTTAAATTAGGCTAACAGAAGAGGGTTGTGAGCCGGGGGTCTATCGGAAACAACCTTTCTACTTCTCTTGAGGTAGCGGTATGGACTGCGTACATTTTACCCTTCCCAGACCCCACTATGTGGGAATACACTGGATTTGTTATTGTTGTTGTAACAGGGGAGGGTTGTGGTAAATTGATGGTTAGTATATCATATAGCTGCGGCCATTTTTTTAATTCATTGGGACGTGTTAAAAAAATGGCCTTACATATGGCAGAATGGATACAATGGGTTCATATAACTGGTCCAATGTTTGGGTTTGAGATGGAGTGTTGGCCTATTGCATCATTGTGTTTATAATGTATGTGTTGGTTAGCTATGTGCATCAAGTATGCCTTTGGAGGGTTGAATCTGGATTATTGATTGTCTGCTTATGTTCACATGCCAAGGCGGAGCCAGAATTTGAAGTTTATGGGTTCTAGATACTGCTCTTTTTAAGTTAAACATATTTAATGGGTTTTTGAGTTAAATACAGGGTTTACATCAAAGCTACGCGTTCGATAGTCTACACTCTGTCTCCGCCCCTGTTCACATATTTAATGGGCTTTTAATGCTATAATTCATGATTACTGTATATATAACACGGCTTTTTTTCCCCCAAATATATAACACACTTAAAATAGTAATTTTAGGCCCGAGTAAAGCAGTATGGTTTCAGAGATCATATAGGCAAACCAACCTTCTTTTTTAGGATCAAGGAGTTTTTGGTTGATTGATATTGATATTCTTCGATAAGTGATTGATTGTTATTCATAATATAGGGTAGCCTCGTTCACTAAGCTCCCGCTATGCATGGGGGTTTCAGGGAAGGGCAGGACCATATTGGGTCAATTATATACAGCCTTACCACGCTGTTTCGGTGTTTCCATCTTAACCATTTGCCAACCTTTGCATGAACATTGTTCTAATTCCATGATCATGTGTTGCCTGTCCTAGGAACTCAAGAACTTGAGGCCACAACTCTATTCTGCTGCAGAATATTGTGAGAAGTCCTATCTTCAAAATGAGCAGAAACAAATGTAAGCGTATTCCCGTGAACATAATATTTTCCATTCAATCTTTCATGCTTTTCCTCAGTTTTACAGCAAAAGTAGGTAGAAACAAATTATGTGCATAGGCTCTTTGATCCTCGGTTGTATGGGCTCTTCTAGCCTTCTCAGCAAGAATCTTTCCTATGCTTAGGAGTTAGGGCGTTCTCCAAAATGATGGTAACACTTGTTCTTGGTCATGCTGCATTCTTTCATTGCTCCTTTGTGCTCATACTCTAACACTACTTGTTTTCAGGGTTCTTGATAACCTGAAAGACTATGCTGTAAGAGCTCTTGTCAATGCTGTCGACCACCTGGGAACTGTTGCGTATAAGTTAACCGACTTGCTTGAGCAACAAACATTGGATGTTACAACCATGGAGCTAAAGGTCACTTGTCTTGATCAGGTAAATTCCGGAACTTCCCTAATGCAAATTGTCTATTTGAGAATTAAGCAAGATAGAACGGTTTTTATTTCAGCGACTTCTGACATGCAAAACATACACTGAAAAAGAAGGACTCAGGCAGCAACAGCTATTAGCTATCATCCCAAGGCATCACAAGCATTATATTTTGCCAAGTACAGCTACTTTCAACTTCTTATTGCATTTTTGTTAAAGCTCTTTCTGTTTTCTGTGGTTGTATCCTCATCCCTTTTGCCTGACTTGCACACTTCTCTCTCCCTCTCTCATGATTGACGTGCAATTAGATTCCGCTGGAAAGAAGGTGCACTTCAGCCCTCAAGTTAAGATGGATCCGAGGCAACATTTACAAGCAAAACCGCGCCTTTATCCTTCAGGTGGCCTGAAGTCTTGATTATAATGTCTCGTTCTCGTAGTCTCTTTGGCATTGTATCTCGTTGTTCTTATCATATGTTCTGAATTAGGTACACCTGCTGCAAAAACCCTCTCTTGGCATCTGGCAACAGAAACCAAATCGACATTGAAAGGGACTTCACGTACTTTTATGAGGTTAGTGATGCTATTGATCTTGAAAAACTTTGAGAAGGAGATTACTGGATTATATTATAATTTCTAGAGGTTGTGGAGATCTGATCTTTCTTTGCATTTGCAGTCCTGAGGAAGCAAAAGGTTCTGAAAAAGCATCTGCCGCGTTCAACTTGTTAGGTATGTGAAGGTTCCGCGTTCACTTGTGCGTTTCGGGATGATCCATTAGTCTCATGGCTTCTCACTGTCAAATGTCAATTTTCATTGAGCAGATGAAGAGAATACCCGGAAGAAATCATATGTAGCTCGTCCTCAGTCGCCCAATGTTGGTCCTGCTTCAAGTCTAGCTATGCAAACATTGGGGGTCACACGGCAGGTAATGCCAAATGCATTAATTGGAAGAACAGTACCATATAATATGTTATCTATATCTATCTCAAATAATATGTATTATGTTATCTGTTCCTTATATTACATGCCATCCAATATTGTTTTATCAAAAACAAATAAAAATTTCATGTTATCCATCCCGAAACTGCACAAAGTGTTGTTATATGCCAGCTGCTAATAGCATCAGACACATCAATTTCCCTTCTTTCACTGGTTATTGATGCTTCCTATAGTACTTAACAAGTGGTTTAGAAGAAAATGAAGTTGATCCACTTCCTATACTTCCGTAAGTAGTGGAGGAACATTGATGATGATCATAGCTGTCATTGAATAAATTTTGTGCTAGTAGTAACAAAATGTATCAATTTTGGCGCCTCCCTGTGTTCTTTTTATCTTTCTGTTTACTTCAACAGTTGTCTATTTGCTTACATATCAAGTTAGTGATCACATGAAATTCGTCTACCATTTGTAATGCTATTGATGAAGGGGTCTAACCAAAATGTCTATTATGCTATAGGCAGCATGATCTTGAATATTGAGCTCAAAGTTTGTTCAGAAAATTATTGCACATACATAAGTAAATTCTCCTTTGGAGGCTCTAAGTAGAGTTAGAACTGGTGTTTATGTGTTAAAACTTCTGGTGTTTCCCCTTGAACATTGATCTCAAAGTTTGTTCAGAAAATTATTGCACATACATAAGTAAATTCTTCTTCGAAGGCTCTAAGTAGAAGTCAGAACTGGTGTTTATGTGTTAACACTTTTGGTTTCTCCCAAAAAATTGGTTTGGCTTGATATAGAGGGGACCAGGGATTTTCTTCTTCCTTTCTTTAGCTATTTAAATCTGTAATTTAGTTGGCTCCTTCCTCCTTTTTCTTTCCCTCAAAAGCATTGCATAACAGGTGAACATAAGGGTTCAGTTTCATTTGTAGTAGAGTAACTCGGGTTACTCCTTCCCCTTCTTTTAAAACCACCACTTGAAGGGTGGAAAACTAATGATAGAGAAAGAATTTTCAAATTATTTCATGAATATAAATTTATTCACACAGTTGTCGTTTTTATCTACTTCAATCTATGGTTTGTCTATGTAAAGCCAAATAAGTATTTTTACCGATCAACAAAAAATATGACCAATAATCTAAAAGATGTATGTGCTTGTTATACTATGTATTATTTTCTAGAGGAAGTTAATGGACCCAACTTTTCCACTTTACTATAGCTTTTCTTTATTTAAATTCAGTAAGTTAATGTGTTTGGGGCGCACTTGCATTGTGTAAACCAAAGCCAACCTCACTTAAAGCTAAACAACCAAATTTTAACTCTACCTTGATAATCATGTGATAACTGTGGAGTTGCAGAATAAGAAATACAATTCAGTGTGAAGAGGTTTAGACGACTTGGTAATATACGGGCCTGAGTATCATTATTTAACATTGTTATCTGGGGTTCATATATGATTGAAATACGAGCATCCATGTAATAATCGTCGAAGTCTTGCCATCTGTCGTTATACTTGTTAATCAATCAGACAACTTAACTACTAATATTTTAGTTAGTATCATCTCTGCTAAAATTTTAATTCCAAGGGGTAAATATGCACTTTCACTGGAGAGGTGAAATCTGAACCTGGAAGATATATTTTGGGGTAAGAAAAGAGAGAGCAATGACTTGTTTGGTATTGAAGTTGGTTTGTCTGCCATCTTGTTTCATCTCTTTTGATGTAAAATACTTCTGACCGACCGTCTATATGCATAGACAGTTTGCTGCTTCTCTTTTCGCGGTCTATTTTAATCTGTAAATATCTTGTATGTTCTGAAAATTTCGTTCGTTATTGCAGCATTGGTCTTGGACCTTGTTTGGTCTTAAAGTCTGTTTGAAGTAGCGTACTTAGATTGTGGAACATCCAATATGACCAGACCGAAGTTGCACATCTAAACTACTTTCTTCTTTATAGCTTAAATGAAATTTTGCCTTTGCAGAGTGCCCTGGAAGGTAGCAAACCTCTAACACCATACAGATCATTTGATAATCCAAGACGGGAGATTATCCGTGCACCTAATCGCAGCAGGAGTATGCTCTCGGCTTTCTTTGTCAAGCATAAGGCACCTAAGTTGAAGACCAGTGCTGTCTCATAATCTACGTTAAAATGAGAGCAGGAGGTGCATCCATCTAACTTTCCATCTATTAAAGAGAAGCTGTACTAAGTCATCACCCAGGAGAACACCTACTTTTAAGATCATTCACAAGTTCACCAAGATCATAGGCAATTCGTTTGGTTTGAGAATCAATAAAGAGCAGTGTGTATATTTGTATGGTAAAAGAGATGTTAATATCTGGCTTCTTGTAGAACATATTGTTGGAAATTGGAATAATAATTCTCTTACTGCATTGTTTAGTACTCTTAAGCCGAGTGATCAATCCTCAATGGTTCCGTATCAATCGCGTTTGGATTATCCCTTGCGGGAAAGAGTAAAATAACATAAAGACGTGTTGGGATATTTGTTACTTCTCGAAAGCTTATGAATTTATTGAAAAACATTTAAATAGAGAAGTGAGGATTTATATAGTTGATCTTAATTTGTTTGGAAGTGAGAAGTGGTTATTTTGTCAAACTTCTACCCAATTAAACATGTATGTAAACGTAACCAACAATAACTACAGGTAATTGTTGTAAAAATGAGAGTGATTATTTGAAACATTACTGATTGAATGCCATAACTGTAAAAACAGACGGATTGAGAAAAATGTAGAATATCTTATACAGCAGTTTATATAGGTTTAATCTCTTTAATATAGTACCTCGAGATGGTATTAAATCGAAAACTTGTATTCAGAAAATCTGACTAAATTATCATTTTTTTGAGTTTTACATCTTAACTATCTATTATTTTCTTTAGTTATCTAAATTAACGCTTACCATTGAGTTGATCAAATATTTATCCTCAATCAATCAAACAAACACATACGCAGGCTAACTTAGCATCCAAGTTTGTTTTAATACAAAAGAGTATTTGCTGAAAAGTTATGGAGTAATTAGGTAGTTATATATATTGAAGTCATAAAAATGTGATCGCTTTGTGTTTTTTACCATTCTTCTTCCTTAGGGGTGCACTGTGTTTTCTCTTAGTGCAATTATTTTCAATCCTAGTCCCCATCTGAGATCTGCGTCGTCTGATCTATACAATTTTCCCAATTTCCTTGTAACTCCACACTTCCTACTTCCCTTCTCACAATTCATCATTTTCTTGTAATTCAATTTTACCAAAATGTCATCAACATCTTTGTACCAAAGACCTCTTCACAATCCTCTCACTGACCCAAACCCATTATCCCCACCATCTTCTCTAACTTCCCCAAAACCCACTTCATTCCT
Organism: Capsicum annuum; assembly: GCF_002878395.1. Lineage (NCBI taxonomy): Eukaryota > Viridiplantae > Streptophyta > Magnoliopsida > Solanales > Solanaceae > Capsicum > Capsicum annuum. Next base: position 146,242,859 of record NC_061118.1, read on the forward strand.
TCAAAGTCGCACTACCCTTTTCCTCCTCCTTTCTCTTTTGGTTATTCTCGGTGTTTTTTACCCATATATTCAGTTTCCTCAGAATGGGTTACTTTCCTACACCTCAAAAACCTACAGCCCTTTTGAATCCAAGTGGCGTGACTATTCCTTGTCTAAAGCCGCTGCCTTTGTGGCTAAAAATAATACACTTATAGTCTGTATTGTTAGTGAAGCTTATTTGCCGTTCTTGAATAACTGGTTGATTAGTATCGTGAGACAAAAACATCATGAGAAAGTGCTTGTTATTGCTGAGGATTATCCTACTTTGTTTAAGGTTAATGAAAGGTGGCCTGGTCATGCTGTGATTATTCCTCCTGTTTTGGAGTCCCAAGCTGCTCATAAGTTTGGATCTCAGGTACCTTTCAGCAGCTTTTTGCATTTGGGTGTTATTGTGTTTAGAGAACGGGAGCCTTGGCGTAACTGGTAAAGTTGTTGTCGTGTGACCTGAAGGTCAAGGGTTCAAGCCGTGGGAAACAATAGCCCCTTCTGGTCCGGCACTGCGCATCTGCAAGGGAAGGCTGCCTACAATAGCCCCTTCTGGTCCGGCACTGCACATAGCGGGAGCTTTAGTGCACCGAGCTGCCTTTTTCTTTTGTTGTGTTTAGAGAACCTCTAGCTTTTGAGAATCCCTAGAAGATTTTTTTTTTTTACTAGAATTGGAATGAAAAGGGCTCAAATTTAAAGCAGAATATATAAAGGATGCATATTACAAAACCTCAACTAATTTGAGATTGGACATATTTGATGGATTGATGGACTTACAGCTGATTTTGTTGCATTTCCCACTATTTTCCATTGGTTTGAATAATTTTTAGTTTCTGTTTCTATTATGTTTGTCTGGGAGAAAATGTACAAATAGATACTTACAGTTTTGTAGGTGTGATGTGTGTGAGAGTGACTAGATCCTTCCATTATCATTTCTTCATTATTCAGCTGAATAACTCCTTAAAATAGGAGTGCTGAGGATGAAAATAATTATCAAGAACATTGTGTTCCCATTGATCCTTCGCTATCTGTCTTTGTCTCTTTCACTATCCTGAATTGCGATCTTGTAGTTAGATTTAGAAAGGAAGCCTTTTTAAAAGATTAAAGAAGGAACAGAGCTTTCTGGAATGTTGTACTTGCTTGCGTTAGTTATTTTGTTTATACTGAAATAACAGTGATGGTTCTATTTTTAAGGGATTCTTCAATTTTACGTCCAGAAGGCCTCGACATCTTTTGCAAATTTTGGAGCTTGGTTATAACGTCATGTACAACGATGTTGATATGGTTTGGTTAGCGGATCCATTTCCATATTTGGAAGGAAAGCATGATATTTACTTCATGGATGACATGGCTGTGGTGAGTGCTGAAGAGGATGCAAATGCTTTACTTTTTCCTTGTATAGCTTTGATAAGCCTAATGGTTGAGAAGTTCTTTTGAGAAGGTTCTTTTTTTTTTCTTTCTTTTGAGAAAGAAGTCGTTGAGAAGTTAAATTAAGAATGTGATGATGCATGATTGAATATACTGGCTTATTTTATTGTGGTGGAGGTTCTTAACTTGCATCTTCTTGGTTCACTTTAAAATTATCTGATTTTAAGCATTGTGGCAAACTACTATTTCCTTTTTCTTTAAGTTTTAACGTCTCTACTCTTTTTTTACAGGGAAGATAGGTCATCCTCTGGTAGTTTAGATAATTTTAATTTGGTTCCCTCATAATATATTTATTGCCTTTCTAACTCCACGAGATAGGGGTAAGGTTTGTGTACACTCTATACCCTTCCCAGACCCCACTTGTGGGATTTCACTAGGTATGTTGTTGTTGTCTTGACATTGTGAATTGGACTTGTAGTGATGAAAAGTCTTCTCTCTTCCTTTCTTTTGGAACACCAGGTAAAACCTCTGAATCACTCTCATGGTTTGCCACCTCCAGGGAAGAAGGGTCGGCCTTACATCTGCAGCTGCATGATCTATGCTCGACCCACCAATGGGGCAAAACTAATTATGAAAAAGTGGATCGAGGAAATGCAGATCCAGCCATGGACCAGAGCAAAGAAATCCAATGACCAGCCTGCTTTCAACTGGGCATTGAACAAAACTGTTGCACAGGTGCATTGCTTTCTTTTATTTCACATTCTACTTCCATACTCCAGCACCTGCTGCAAAAAACTTCATTTGTGTTGGAATACCTTGTTGCCTTTTCATTTCATGACTTATAGATGTTGGTTCTTCCATGGGTCATTGGTTTGTTTCGGACAGACATGTTAAAATGTTAGGCTTATTTCAGATCGAAAATTAACCATGATCAAAACTTAAAACTAAGCTAGTTTCTCAAGTTCCACTGTTATTCTTTGAAGCCCAACGATTTAGGAAGGTATGGCCAACTTCCTTTTATGTTTTAACCCCTCCCTTTCTTCTTCTGTCCCTTGCTTTCCCCCATTTTTCTTTGTAGTGTGTCCCAGTTGAATAATTATAGGCTGAGTTTTATGTGATTGAGGTTGATAGAAGAATGAAGATATATAAGAAAATAACCTGATCAAAGCAGTTGCTTAGATCTTGTTTTGAAGGCAAATTAATTGATTGTGGAATTAGGCAGCATTTCTGAAATAAATGAGCTGCTGTTTACTTGCTGCTATTTCATAATGATTGTTATTTTAATGATCTGCACCAGTTTAGCTTTTCTATATTTTCTAGGAAGCTCACCCATGCTATTCTTAGGGTCATATTCTTAGGGTCATACTTGTAATGTAGGTCCAGATAGGTAATTGGTAATTGAGCACAACTCTCAGGAACCTTTTGAATCTTAGTATGCTCATGCCTACAATAGCCAGAAAAGGACTTCAGGTGGTGAGAGTTAGTCGAGTGCCAAACCCTGTGCTACTGCTTTGAAGAGCAGCTAAATCGACTTGAAGCTGTGATAAGAGGATGTTTCCTCTCGCTTAGGGGCTGAGAGACATTCAACAGCCTTAGAAGTAAAAGGGGGTGACTGATTGCTTATGGATCATCAGCACGCTGGCTAAAAAAGTACATAAGGGATACTGTTTCTATTTATCATGTGAGCTAGTCACATCAAGATTGATGAAAGAGAATGAAATGGAACTAGCTTTAAACTTATTGGCAGACTGATGCAACTAAAATTACTGGATCAAAATGTTGTCCAATTTGAGGTTATTTTAGATTCTATTTGGTTAAGAGAATAAGATATGGTTGGTTTAGTTGTGTTTTAGGACAAACTAGGAATCATTTTGTCCTCTCTTTATCTATTCTGCAAGCCACTCCAGTTCAGTAAAAATAAAAATTAGACAGTATTTTGTCCAACCCTCAACGGGAATCAAACTGGAATAGGTAGATGAAAGCTAAAAGATAGAAGTGTGATACAATGTATCACAAAATATATATACAAAAAAGAGGGATATCTCAGACTAGGGGATGGCTACCTGGACTTCACCTTATTGATGAGGGTTCAATTTCCCACCTTGTAATCCCCTTTCCCCAACCTTTTTAAGAAAAAGGATATCTCAGACTGGATTATGAAAGTTGTCAAGGCTCTACCCTATGCAAATCCGGCATGAATTTATCTCATCCAGTTACCACAGTCTTGGAACATGAATATGGCACACACTAATATCACCAGAGTCTGGTTTTCTGTGAAAAAACTAAGCAAAGCAAGACCAGAGTCTGATAATAGCTCTTTCAATCATCCATTTTCTTCATTTTGTGGCCACAACATATGACTCTTCCAACTTATTTAGGCTGTTTCTTTTCCAAGTCTTGTGCTCCTTTGCCTCCTATACTTGTTTTTTTATTACTTATATTTCATTTTTCTTCTGGTTAATATTTTCGTTAACTTGTTTTTATGATACATGATGCTGTTGCAGGTTGACATGTATTTGCTTCCGCAGTCTGCATTCCCAACGGGTGGTCTATACTTTAGAAACAAGACTTGGGTGAAGGAAACCAAGGGAATGCATGTTCTTCTTCATAATAACTATATCGTTGGTTTTGAAAAGAAGACAAAACGTTTTCGTGATTATGGTCTCTGGTTGGTGGACGAGTATAGCTCTGAATCCCCGCTTGGCAGATTAGACTAGATAGGAAGAGAGCAAAAAGAACTCATGATGTCCTTATGGCAACCAAACGAAGCAGTGATTCAAATAGCAGCAGGTCAATGTTCTCGCTTCCTCTAAAGACGTCGGAAGTTTTAGCAGCTGGTGCACATGCCCTAGCTATGTCTCAATCATTGAGTTGAGTTGATATTCTGGGTTGGTTAGCGAACGATGGGGTGTTCCTTCCTAAGTGCATAGATTTTTTGTAATTCCACCCTAGATTTATCGAGAACACTGCTATTGCTTATCTAATGTTTTGCTTTGTTCTCTATGTAAAATGAGTCTGCATTAGGGACTCCAAAAATTGCTCTACTCTTCCTTTTTTTATACTCCAATATTGCTGTATCTATTCAGTGTACAAGCAAGACTCAGTAACTTTGTGAAATACTGAATGAAATGTTTGGTAATATTGCTCCAGAGTGCTATCATTTTGGTTGGTGAACAAAACAACCCAAGCTTGAACAGCATCTTTAGTTGTTGTGTTTTACTGAAGTAGTTTTGTCATATTTAATTAATTTCATATATTTTTTGAAGGAGACAAAAGATTGAAGTTATTTAGTGCCAAAAGAACTGCGTGCGTCTGCCGGGAGTCGAACCCGGGTCTATTGCTTGGAAGGCAATTATCCTAACCGTTGGACTACAGACGCATTTGTTATTAGTAATCTGCCTACATAATTTAAATTATGGATGCATTTTTACTTTGTCACTTTTTCCAGGCTAATTTGACTAAACTTCAAAGATAAATTGAGGTAGACTAATTTGATATTTTAGATCTCAAAGTTAGACGTTCTAAAAACTATATAAAAATGCTATAAGTCGCAATTCTTCTTATATTAATATGATTTTGAAATAAAGTAAATTTTAAAATGCTAATCAAAGTTGATACAGTTTGACTCTCGAGAAGTAAACAGTGACAAGTAAAACGAAACGAGGGAATTACTCCGCACAAATTTGCTTTTACCATACTAACTAATGGGTATTCTATTTGGAGCCATATTGAAAATCACGCCTTTAAATCAATATCTTTAATAACTTTTTTTCTTCAATAAAGTAAATGATAAATTCAAATAATTATTAATCTGACTTAATTCTTACTTATTATAAATCGATTGTTATAGTAGAATTGTTGGTACTCAAGTGCTCTTTGAATATTCCACAAGGCTAACCAATCAAACCAACCAACCAATATTGCTTTAATAATTGGATAAATTACACAAATCTCATACTTAACAAATTATATTACCTAATATTCTTTATTTTTTAAAAATTTGCATAAAATCTCATTTTTTAATTTTACTCTTGATACATGTCAAGAAAACCCAACATCCTCTTTTTACTCCACCATTAACTCATTCAAGTCTTATCTAAAATATCTCCCTAATTATCAACAATTAAATTATCTTACTTCCTGATTTTTTTCTCTTCCATTGATGCTTAAATCATCTTTCTTCTTGATTTTTTCTCCTTCATTAATGCATACAACTTTTTTTCCTCTCCTAAAATCTCTCCTATTTTTTTAAAAATCTATTGATACATATATAAATTTATTTAGTTATTCATACATGTTTATTTTTTTTAATGGTGATTCATATGAATGATAAACATGATATCATTATATGGGTATTATGGTGATTCATACGATAGATATATTTTGTATGATTTTAGAGGGTGATACATATGATATTAATAGGTGATACATATTGTGTTATGGTGATTATGGTAGATACAATTATTTATTTCAATTATTGGGTGATTCATATGATATTAATCGGTGATATATATGGTATTATGATGATTCATATGGTAGATACAATTATTTATTTCAATTATTGGGTGATTCATATATATGGTAGTATGGTGATTCATATGGTAGATATAATTATTTATTTCAATTATTGGGTTATTCATATAATTATTTATTTTAATTATTGGGTGATTCATATATATAATATTATGGTGATTCATATAGTAGATACAATTATTTATTTCAATTATTGCATGATTCATATGATATTAATGGGTGAAAGATAATTTATAAGTTTTGCGTATATTTTATCCTCTCTAAAATCCACTTATAAAAACATATTGAGTGTATTATTATTGTTTATCATGGCAAAAACTTTGAAGAAGAAAACCTAGTGTTTTAATATCTTGGTTTGTGATTTGGATTAATTGTTTGTGTAATTTGTATACTTTCAAATAATATATATGGGAATTCAGTGTTCAATTTAAATTCCAGCAAAAAAATTAAATTGCAATAATTTTGAATTCAATAAACATTATTGGAATGGAGGATCAATGCACCTGACGAATGAAAAGGTTCACCAAATTTAAAATTAAAGACAAAAAAAAAAAAGAGAAAAAGGACAAAACAAAAACTAATCTTTCCTAATTAAAGACGAAAAGAGACTAACATAATTAAAATACTTAAATTAAATCTAAAAAAAGTGAAAAATTAGATATCTTTCCTTAAATAAAAGAATACAATGAATAAAAGAAAATCTATTATTTTCTTAAAAAAATATTTTATTAATTTCAAATGTATTACTTTTTTATATGTATCACTATATAACATATGTATCACATTTCAAAAAGTTGGAATAAAATATAATTAATAAACTAATCAAAATTTTATGTAATATCACTTTCGTAATAATTTTTAGTGGATATAATAATAGGAATATTATCTCACGAAATGCTGTCACTATACTGAATCAATTATAATGTCCCCATAATATAATTAATGAGAGATTTTTGGTCATGCACTCAATGTACTCTATACGTGTTAGTATATAGCTTTCCTATTCATTACTGTTCCAATACCCACAAGCCACGACTACAAATTACAAAATCCTTCTAATTATCTGTGCTTCTCATGCTTGTTAGTTGCAGGCGCGGCTCAACTAACGTGGTGGTCCAAAGTAAAACTTCACGAGAAACTTTATGATTTTATATGAAAAAAAAAGAAGAAGAAAGTCTTATATTGTATATAATGTTTTGAATTTTTTTTTTCTTTTTTTTTAGTTTCTTATATACAAAGTTGTTATAATTCTCAGACCATCAATATCATATGCCTATTGAAATACTTTTAGCGAAAAATAAGTTATTCATAGATTTTTTAAAAATAAATTAATATGTGTTGCGTAAATATTATTAGATTATATTTATATGTTGTAGAAGGTACGCACCTAGTTTTCAAGATTTCAAATATCTTTAAAGAGGTATATCTATAGAGAAATTTATATTGACGAATGGACGATGTGAGATAGTTTAAAATACTCTCTCTGACCTAATTTATGTGACACTTTTTACTTTTCAAGATTCAGACATTTGATTGTATGCTTATATAGAATATTATAATTTTAACAATAAAATTATTTATTACGAAAAAAATAACTTGTTTGATTCTCGAAATTCAAACACAGTCACGTAAATTGCGATAAAAAATATATATAATATATACACATATTATAAAATTTTGGGCCCCCTAATTGCAGCTTCATACTTTAGCCGGCCCTGGTTAGTTGTTACATTATGTCTTTTTTTTTTTAATTTTCCGTCTAGCGTTTGATAGTACATTTAAATTTTACTAAATTTAAATTTGTCTATTACAGATATTTATATTGCAACTAATGAATTTGAATTTGCGCATATTGCAAGAATTATTTCTAGAGCAATGTTCTTTATAGAAATTTTTCAATTCTCATTCATGCATTAAAATAGCTGATTTCTTGGGGCAGCCCTATAGGAATTTTTCATTTTCAGGGTTTCGAATCAGATTTCGGAGTAAAGGTGAAGGAATCTAATCATCTCACTTATTTCGTGGAACTGTCACGCATTAAAATAGCCGATTTCTTGAGACAGGCCTATAGGAATTTTTTATTTTCAAGGTTTCGAATCAGGTTTCGGAGTAGAGGTGAAGGAATCTAATTATCTCACTTATTTCGTGGAACTATTTGTTGAACACTATTTAGACTTTTAGCTTGTTTGGTCAAAACTATAAAACATTAATTATTCTGAAAATGTTATTTGTTAAAACGTTTTTGAAAAAATATGTTTAAAGTATAATAATTTGTATTTGTCTAATTAATTTGAAAAAACACTTAAATCAATATTAGAGGAGCATTTTGTGCTTGGACAGGCATCCGGAAAGTGCTTCTAAAGGAGCAACTATTTTTTCAGCTTCTCAAAAATAATTTCCACTATAACTCAAAAAAACTTATTATTTTCATATAAAATTACTCAAAAATGCCAATTCTCTACGAATATTTATTTAAAATAGCAAAATAAATATCTTTAACTTTTTAAAAACTTGATCAAACACGCTATTCATCTAAAAGAATTTTCAACACTCCTAGTAAATCGTAATCCACTATTATTTAAAATGTATTATCCACTATTGTTTAAATCTAGCTAGTGAATATGTCTCCTTGATAGATATTTTTGATTGAAATTAAAAATTAATATTTAAGTTTGAAAAAGTGTATTTTGAGTTGAAACTAGGAGTGTCCTTTTTATATTTCAACATGCTACACAGCCAATAAGATGTTGAAATTTCAAGAGAAAAAGAAGGTAATCAAGCATATACAGCCATTAGGGACTTTCAAGATAATCATGACACTGTGAACACTATCAACTAATGAAATGTGAAGTTTCTTTATTTTGTGAAGGTGATGATTATACTGAATATCAAGATTGACTTTGTCTAATTATATATGTAATTTATTAGACTCTTTGACCTTTTGATTCCCAAAGCTAAGTAGGATCCACTTTAGAAAAGGTCATAAATGGAAAAGAGTTATTCGTTTTTACTTATCACTTTTTGATATGATACACTTGTTAAAAAAATAATAATTGATATTAAGGGTATACATGATCAAATTAGTTTGATTTTTTAAAATATCAAACCAAATCAATAAAATTTACATTTTTTAACTTCAAATTTTATGATTTCTCAATTTTTTTAATTATTTTAATAAATTCTTCAGACAAACATATAATTAACTGCATGCTTCAATTATTTATTTAGTTCTAGATACAACTATCCTTGGTGTTTCTTGAAAAAGATAACATAAAATATTAAAAAGAATAATAGATTTAGGCTATATATTTATGCAGTGCAATATAATTTATATCCAACATTATTGTCATTCCTTAATTGAATATTTTTGTTAGTATTTAAATAGTTTTGAGCTTTATTTGAGTTAATAATATTTAGGAAAAAATACAGAAACTAGCATATTTAAGACCTTAATTACAATAAATAACAATATTTTTTCAAACTTACAAGTTATAACAAAATCAACAATATTTTAATCATTATATTAAAAAGTGTGTGGGTTTCACCCACTTTTTTACCTTTTCTATTTTCACTCTATTTTTTTCAATTTTTTTCCCCTTTTCCAAAATTGTGCTCTATCATAAGTTGATATTTACAGTATTTGCATGTTATCTTTTCATATAATTTATAAATTTTTTTCGTATTTTTTTCTTTATTCATCTTCTTCATTTATTTATTTATTTATTTATTTTTGGGGGGAGGGGGGAGGGGGGTTGTTGAAAGATTGTGGATACTTTATTTGATGGAGGTCTGCTGTAATTTTTCTTACGTTATTTGATGGGGTTTTATGATTTTTGGTTGTTAAATGATTGTGGGTTTTTGTTAAGTTGATTCATACTCCTGTTCAGTTGAACAGAGAAGTTGTCATAGAAGAGGTGAGATCGAAGCATTGACGAGCCGAAAAATATTGGGGAAATCATAAAACGGAAAACATTAAGAAAATCTTCATCTCCAAAATCCCAAAAAGTGTAAAGTATGTGAAACGGGGAAGGTCAAACAAAAATGAAGAATTTTTATTTTTTTTTTAGTTGTGCATATGTATATATGAGTAATACATATGTATTTTTTCAGTTATGCATATATATTTATGAATAATATATATGTATTTTACCAGATTGCATATGTATTTATGACTAATGAATATGTATTATTCCAGATATGCATAT
>NC_061118.1:146255988-146281297 GCF_002878395.1 Capsicum annuum
CAATTTCTCTCTCGATATTACTAATGAAAACCGCACAAGAGGATTCATTCATTCATTTTGCTATGTAAAATATGTTATTGCAAATAGTTAGACATTTTATTTCCCTTAAAGATTCCTTTTCATTGTCAATAATGTAATTTTTCCCATTATTTAATGCATTTCAAATACTTACAAATAGGGGGTCTTCACGTTCAATAATGACCTAATCTCATCAATTTCAACAAGCTAATGTTTACAAAATAATAAAAATGACATAATTCGTTTAAAGACAAATACCTTTTTTTTTAATGACCATCCTTAGAAAAAAGAAGAAGGTAATAACCGAATTCATTCAAGTGCTTATTAAATCTCTTGCCTAAATTGCGAATTATGACGCTCGTTTCATTAGCTATTTCCATGGTTATACAAGAATTAAAAAAAACGTAAATCTAAAAGTACACATACACATATTTACTTGAGATATTTTGGAGAAAAATCCTAAAAAATATTAGAGAGTAATCATGTATGGTTACAATTAATATCCTTTTCTGATGGCTCAGCCCAATTATGTGAACATCACAAATTTTCGAAAATAAAATTCATCAAGTTATAACTTTTCTACTTTTATTTCAGACATTATTTGTCAATTTTACCTCTTAAATTATTATGTTACTACATTACGTTTTTAGCACCATTATTATATTATATAAGCCAAATTAATATTTTGAACTCCGTCCAATATCAAATATTCACGTAAAATAAATATATATAGTATATTTTTAGTAATTTAATGTTTAAGAATAGTCACAAGAAGAGTATTTTATTTTATTTCCTAAAATATATATTATCCAGCAAGAAAATAGGTTATAAAACAAACCCCTCTCCACTAGGCACTCAATCTCATATCGCACTAATTTCTCTTTCTCGCCTACTTGTGTCTCTTCGAAAAATTCAAAATATCGTGTCTTTTTTCAATTTCTCACATATTACAGACTCCCTTTGTCCTAAAGTTTTTAGTAAATACTCGTTCGAATTCAAAATTTAATTTGACACACCTATTAATATAATAAATTTATTATAATTAATGTTTAGTGTGTACATTGAAAAATAAATAATGAATACTACAAATAAAACATGAAAAAATAATTTTATATTTTCTTAATTTATTAAAAATAATAAGTAAAAAATAATATTAATAAATAACATAGTTTAATAATTTTTACAATTGGCAATTTAACATGTTGTACTTTGACCACTTACCATTTATTTTAGATTATTAATTAATGCTATTAAATAAAGGGTCCTTTTCAAGTAATATTATAACCATTGCAACAAATTACTTTCTTTTCTCCCTATAGAATCTTACCAAATTAAGCTACTAATATCAATTTACTTATAGTAGGTTCTTTTAGTAATTCACAATCTAAAAAACTTTTGAGTTTATTTTTAGTGTATAATAATTTGTGTGTATATATCATGGTATTTTATTTTATTTTTTTTTAAAATTGTATATATGGTTGACGACCAATGACACAGTAGCAGAACAATCGCATATGGTCTTATCTTAAATCTGTTTTCTGCTCTGTTCCTCTTCTTTCTTACATACATAAAACATAAATAGCTGTATTCTCTTTCTTTCCTTATTCATATATATTAAATTTAATTTACAGTAATTAATATGTGCAGATCATTTTTATATTGTATTAATGTGAAGCTGCTTCTTTAAAAGTTTAAAAAGAAAAAGAAGGATTTCTTTAAAGCTGCTAAACTCACAAGCATCTTCTTGATTTCTTTAATGGTAGAAAACAAACCACACTATCCTTATTCTTCTTTTTGACATCACAATAAATATTTTACTTAAAATAAACCAAAACACTACTAGTGAAGTGGGTTAGCTGTGTTCTTGATTTTTTTCTTTCTTTTGCTTTACTTGTATGAGTTGGTCTGTATAGATTTTTTTTGAAGGGATGTAAATGGGGTCTCTTGAAAATGGGGTTTCTTTGAAAAAAGATCAGAATTTGCTTCGTTCTTCATCAGTTACTGGTAGGAATAGTGGTGCATTTGGTCAAAGACAAGTCAGATCGAGATTTGCAAGATTCTTGTTTGTTAACAAGATTAATTATCTACAATGGATTTGTACTGTTGCTGTGTTTTTCTTCTTTGTTGTTCTTTTCCAGATGTTCTTGCCTGGTTCTGTGATGGAAAAATCTAGGAATCTTGGTCAAGATAGTGAAGTGAGGGGTGGGGATTTAGCTTTGTTGAAAGAGTTGGGGGGTTTGGATTTTGGGGAAGATATAAAGTTTGAGCCTTTGAAGGTTTTAGCTAAATTTCATGATGAAGTTGTGGAGGCTAATGGGACTGTTGCTTCAAGGACTGTTGTTAGATTTGGTTATAGAAAACCTAAGCTGGCTTTGGTAAGCATTAGTATTCCAGTTCAATTCTGTAAAGTTAATCTTGATTTTATGGTTGTGTACTTGGTTAAGTGCTTTTCTGTGTTTTTTTGTTCTTTTTGAAGTAGCTTCTGATTTATTCTGTTTGTTGTTATATAGGTGTTTGCAAATTTGTTGGTTGATCCATATCAAATAATGATGGCTAATGTTGCAGCTGCATTACGGGAAATCGGCTACGAAATTGAGGTAACTCTTGTGATTTTTACTTAAGGATCGTGTAACTGGAGGCAATGCCAGCTGCTATGAAGTTTAGGTGTTGGAACCGATACGAAAGTTAAGAATGCTGTGAATGTTTTGCTCCAAGACTAGTGGTAGTGATAACATAATTAGGATGTCTGAAGCTACTGAATCAATCAAAGTTGCCCCTTCTTACAAGAGATTGCCATTGCTTTTGGCACTTATGACCTTCCAAAAATCTGCAGGTTCTCTCAATTGAAGATGGTCCAGTGAGGTCCATTTGGAAAGATGTAGGAGTTCCAGTTGTCATCTTGAACACCGATGGGCATAGAAAGTTCTCCTTAGATTGGCTAAAGTATGTACTTTTTGTTATTTTCTAATGATTGGATAACTTTTGATTAATGTTGGTGATTACTGATGGAAGAAAACTTTTTGTCTGTAGCTGAAGAATCATTTTACTATTTGTCATATAACTTTACGAGGCTTCTTGAAATTATCAGATGTAATTTTGTCTTCCTTAGGTATCTATTTGGAGTACATGGCATGCTGAGTTATATTGTTCCCTTTGCCTTTAGATATTTGAAATATTTCACCACTAAGAATCCATGTATTACCAAAAAACTTGGAGTGACACAGTTTCTGATTATTTTACATGCTCTATGTAGCTATGATGGCCTACTTGTGAACTCTCTTGAAGCTGTCAATGTCTTGTCTTGGTAAGCACTTCTTTTATTTTCAGTATCAGTCTATCAGATATCTTTCGTAATGTCCTGTTGGTTAGATACTTTTGTGATTTTCCTTCTATCATGCTTTGCGGTGCATGTGAATTGCTACCTTACTGTATAGTATCTATATAACTAATTCAACTCATTTATTGTTTGAGATTACCAAAGATACACACGAGTATAAAAAAACGAATCCTAGTTAATTTATGTTCTGGTTGGGGCGGACAGAAGTGCTGCCAATGTCCAAGTTGGGGCTCTTCAGGAGTGATTCTGTGAGTGTTTTCCGAGATTTCGTAGGCTGAACATCTTCAGCGCCCTTTTCTTTTGGTGGTAAATGGCCTAATTATGGATTTTGGTTTGTGAGGTGCATATCTGGTGTAATTTTCTAATTTATTTTAACGACAAAGATCTGGATTTCTACTTATTATGACTGGATTTTCTCAAGCTTTTGGCTAGGTCCTATTAATATATGGTCTGATTCTAAGATGTACAACCATGCATTTAGAAACGTTGTGGGTGTTTATCAGTATATACTATATCGTCTTGTTTTTATTTTAAAAAAGAACTATTATGTCTTGTTCTGAAGATCTGATAATTTTGAGTTCCAGAAAAGGGTATGTCACATGTGATATGGCATAGAGACAGTCTTGTAGAATGATCATGTTCTAAAAAGTATTGCCGATTTCTTGCGTATCTCTTTTTCAAAGCATTTGTATTTATGTTGCACTTTCTTAACTATGGTGATAAGAAGTCTGATTTGCCTCATTTTCCTTTCTCTTAGCTCTCTTTCTGGTGCTTTTTTCCAATGATATTTGTGACAGTGTAATGCAGGAGCCTTTCAAAAATGTACCTTTGGTATGGACTGTTAATGAACTTACACTTGCTTCTCGGCTGAAGCAGTATATTTCAAGTGGGCAGAACGATTTAGTGGATAACTGGAGAAAAGTCTTTAGTCGTGCCAATGTTGTGGTCTTCCCAAACTATATCTTGCCGGTACTGTTCTTTAATCAAAGATAGATCTTTCCTTTGTCTTGATATGTGTCTAGTTAGTTCTGTGTGAAAGATGATTTGCACTCATTTTATGTGTTGATATTCTGTAATTTACGTAGAGTTGTCTTGGTAGAGGTCATCTCACAGACTCACATATTATATTGCCTTCCCAAGAAGTAACATGCATCTAGTGGTATGATCTAGTGGTCAATGAAGTGTAAGGAGAACCATGAAGTCTTCTGCCTAAGCCTTGGTTGGTAGAGTTACCCGGTACTTGTGCTGGTGGATGGTTGCAGGAACACTGTGAGACAGTCGAGGTGTGGGCAAATTGTCCCAGACAACATCGTCATCAAAAAAAGAAAAATAATATTCCTCCCCGCCCAATTTATGTGAAGATGTTTGACTGGACAGGGCGTTGAGAATGGAAGGAAGACCTTTGAAACTTGTGGTTTAAAAAGTTAAATTGTTACCAAGTATAGAAAGGTGTCAATTCTTTTTGTGTCTGGCCAAAAAGGAAAGAATATTACATAAATTGCTCAATCATCTTTTCAAAGTAAATATAATTTGTATGTTCTCTTCATCAACAACTAAAATTATTCTCCTGGTGAAATGGGTGAGTTATTCAAACTCCCTTTTGCATTCTCATGCTTAGTTCTTTTTAATGAGGAATCAATATTATCTGTATCCTGACTATGAGACATACATTATCTAGATAGGTTATTCAGAGTGCGATGCTGGAAACTACTTTGTCATTCCGAGTTCTCCTAAAGAAGCGTGGGAAGTTGATACATTCATGGCTGTATCCAATGATAATTCACGAGCTAAGATGAACTATGCACCTGAAAACTTTGTTATTGTGGTTGTGGGGAGTCAGCTTTTATATAAAGGTCTCTGGCTAGAACAAGCCCTTGTTTTACAAGCTTTATTACCGGTTTTTCCTGAATTAATGAATGATGGCAATTCAAATTCCCGCTTCAAGATTGTTGTACTGACAGAGGGCCCAAATACCAACTACAGTGTGGCTGTGGAGGTAAAGGATATTTTTTTTTTCTTTTTCTTGTCCTTGTCTTGGTCTGTATAATGTAGCAGTTTGGATGTCTTTAATTTTTTTGGTTCCTCTCACATGTACTGTAGTAACTTGGCAGTGTGATTTCCATAGGCTATTGCGCGGAACTTAAGTTATCCCGAGGGAATGGTGAAGCACGTTGCTCCTGCCGAAGATACAGATATAACTTTGAGTGTGGCTGACCTTGTCATATATGCATCTCTCCGTGAGGAGCAATCTTTTCCAAACACTTTGCTAAAGGCAATGTGCTTTGGGAAACCTATAGTGGCTCCAGATCTACCAATGATAAAGAAATATGTAGGTATCTTAACTCATTAAATGTTCCATGGATTTCAAACTTTTGCCTAGGTTGCCATATACATCTTTGTTGTTGTGGTTGAGAACATATATTGGTACTAGCAAGTTATTTTGAGCCTTGAATCAATTTTTGATTTCATCCATCATCATGACACACTTAGCTCAACTACAAGAATTCATCCCGTGCATGGGAAAGTGTTTGAAGATGATCACCTAAAGAAATCTTTCTGTTCTGATAACTTAGTTTTTACAAGGATGGAAGAAATGATTTAGCTATGTAAATGCTCACACTTGTTCTTTTATTTGATATTCTTTTAGATACTCATAGCTTTTCTTTGGCCTAGTTCCAACTTTAGTTTCTCTTGTATCCTACTCAAGACTTTTATGTTTAATTTATCTTTATCGCACCAGTGCACAAAGCATTTGGTCACACATATCTCCTACTATTTATTTTTATTCTATTATTAGGTCGATGACAAGGTGAACGGCTATCTTTTTCCAAAAGAAAACGTCAACGTTTTAGCACAGATCATGTTGCAAGTAGTATCAAATGGTGAACTGTCACTTCTAGCCCGCAAGGCTGCTTCAGTTGGACAACATACTGCAAGGAACCTCATGGTATCAGAAAGTGTGGAAGGGTATGCTTTGTTATTGGAGAACATTCTCCGATTTCCATCCGAAGTTGCATATCCTAAGGCTGTTACTGAAATTCCTGAAAAACCAAAAGCAGAATGGCAATGGCAACTTTTTGAAGCAATCGAGACAAAATATTCTCAGAACAACACTTTGAAGACCACAAGATATTTGAATGAGTTTGAAAGGCAATGGAATCCGACTGAAAGAGAGGGTTCTGCAGCCATGGTGGAAAAGAATGAGGAATTTTTGTACAGCATTTGGGAGGATCACACAAATACTGAGATAGCTAATGTGAGAAAGCGAAGAGAGGATGAGGAGGTAATTGATTTTTGGACTTGCCGTTGTTTCCTATAATTTTTCTGTTTGATCTCCCTTAAATACTTGACTTTGTGACTGGTTATTACTTCTACCAACAAAGCAAAAAGAGTTGTTTTTGTAACTCTGAAAATCTGGAGATTAATGGTACTTTTATCGTTTTGCATTTAAATTCGATGCAGTTGAAGGGCAGAACTGATCAACCTCGGGGAACATGGGAGGAAGTGTATAGAAGTGCCAAAAGGGCTGATCGGTCTAGGAACGATTTGCGTGAAAGGGATGAAGGGGAGCTTGAAAGAACTGGTCAACCATTGTGCATTTATGAGCCATATTTTGGACAAGGGACCTGGCCCTTCTTGCATAGTACATCACTTTATCGTGGCCTTGGACTTGTGAGTAATCTTGCTTCCAAATTGCTTCACATTTCTCTATAGCTTGCTTGATAGGTTATGTATGGAGCAAAAAGTATTAGTTCTCTCCTTACATTTTATTTGTTTTCTTAACTCAATAACATGGACCATATACAAAGAAAACTGAAATTTTGTGCTATTGACAGAAAATTGAATTGAAGATTAGCAATTGTTTTTATATGTTTCTTAAAAAATGACACTTCTGCAAAGCCGGTCACCAGATTGCTTTATATATCTGGTGGTTTTCTTTTTCCTTCCGTTTTATTAATTCCTCAGTGGTAAATCTTTTCAGAAATGGAATTGACAATTTTCTATGTGAGGGTTGTTTCTTTGGCTTATGAGTGTCATGACTAAATCTCCATTGAAATTGTATCCCAACCTGAGCAAGAGAGAAAATGTGACTTTGCAAAATAACATGGTATTATCCCTGATTGGTGGAAGTTGACTATTATTTTCATTTAGTGTTGATGTATTCAGTTATGATCTTTCGATGTAAATTTGCTTCCAAAACTTTTGATTGTCTGATTCATTATCTCTTTGAAGTTAGTAGATATAAAAAATGTGATTCATCAATCTGATGTGCATCTGAATTGGCTCATTTTCAGTCAAGCAAAGGGCGACGACCTGGTCATGATGATGTAGATGCTCCTTCTCGGCTTCAACTTCTAAATAACCCTTACTATAGAGACGTTCTTGGTGAATATGGAGCTTTTTTCGCTGTTGCTAACAGGATTGATAGGATACACAAAAATACCTGGATAGGGTTTCAATCTTGGAGGGCAACAGCAAGACAGGTATATATTCTTTATATATGTTTCTGCTTTCATTTTGTAAGGCAACTTGTTCTTTTGTTTGTGTGGAAAAATATGATAGCATATTCATTAGTTTAGACGTGGCTTGAATCCCTTTTGTGCAATAGGTTGTTTTAAGCATTATTTCACTGTACGGGAGTTGGACTGTCTAGATTTCTCTTACTTTTTCAGCACTAATGAATTGCCTTTTTGATGGACGAGTTTTGGTTGCAACTATCTTCACTTACCTTCTTGATGTCAACTAGCTACGGGAATGTTGGTTCACATGTTGACCCATTCCTTTCGGTCTTTATCAGGATAACTCATATAAATTTGATTTCAGAGGCTTTAACCTCTGCACTCAACAGATTCATTAACTAAGCTGTCCAAACATCCTGAAACTACGTCAAACCTATTGAAACAGTACGCTATACCTTGAGTAAAGAGCTGCAATCGTATATCACTGTTCAAATTTAAATTCATTCAACTATGTCTTAAGAAAAACAAAGGTCCAGATCATCATTGACATATGCATCTAAGTCATAGTTGTTAGGACATTGAGTGAATGGAATGTTGTCTTCTTATATGGCCTTGGACAATCCTTACCTCGTTATCTAGTTTTTGGGGCAGAGGTAGGCCAAGGTCTATTTTCTTAATAATATTTACAATGCATCTTATGTTGTCACCAAGGCCTTATAGGTCTAAGAGAACAGGATTTGTTCAAGTTAGACTATGCATAGAAACCTAAATATGCCTATCAAAAAGTACTAGTTCAGTCGGACTACTCAAAGCATGGGAAAAACATGGTTATCTTTGAAGTGCACCTAGTTGTACAATGAGTTCCAACTCTTTCCAAGGAAATCTGACTTGCATAGATGAAACCAATAGTTAAGTTCTATATCCAGCTATGTTGTGGGCTTTTGTCTGGATGCTGGGTCATCCTTGTCTGTTGTCTCTCTTCCAGGAAATAAGCGAATGCCTTGCCATGAATAACTATAAAACATAGCATTACTTGCAAATGAATAAAATACTCATGAAGTATGCACATACTATCTCAAGTATTACACCAGTCCTGTTGCGGACGAACTTATAAATTAAGGTCTAACTGAATGTCCTCTTTCCTTTAAATTTCATTTAGAGTGCGTTACAAAATAGGAGTTTGGATCTGGACTCTACCTAACTACCGTCCAGTGTGACTTGTCAAGTAAATGAATGCTAATTGATACTAAATTTACTGCTCCAGCTGAAGCTTGTCAAGATTTAAATTGCCAGAGGTTCTTCACTTCTGCCTTGAACAGAACAAGGAGTATCTTACCGACCTTTTTCTGAATATCTTTTAGTCGTTTGGTCTTGCTTGGCAATTGAATTAAGTCATCTGATGTATTAAGTGCAAATCACATTACTGTACCCATCGTGTTTTATTTTGATTTACAATTTACCCCAACATTGTTACATAAACAGCAATCACTGTCCAAGACTGCTGAAAAGTCACTACTTGATGCTATTGAAGCACGAAGGCACGGTGACACACTCTACTTTTGGGCTCGTATGGATGTGGATCCAAGGAACCCACTCAAACAAGATTTCTGGTCATTTTGTGATACTCTTAATGCTGGAAATTGCCAGTAAGATTCCCTACATTATTTAATTTATTTTCCCATATTGCAGCACCCCTGCTTCATAATAAAAACTTTTATTCGATACTGTTGGTGATGTATTACCTAATATCTTTTACGTCATCTATTATAGGTTTGCTTTCGCTGAGGCACTCAAAAAGATGTATGGCTTAAAGCAGAATTCGAGCTCTCTTCCTCCCATGCCTGTGGATGGAGGCACATGGTCTGTCATGCATAGTTGGGTTTTGCCTACCAAGTCCTTCGTAGAATTTGTTATGTTTTCAAGGTTTGAACAATTTTTGTCTCTGCAAGTCATAGTTGAATCCTGAGATTGGGCACCTGAATTGATTTTTTCATTGAATGATCTCTTAAAGATGCCATCTTCCTTTGTAGGATGTTTGTTGATGCACTCGACTCTCAATTTTACGAAGATCACCATCGAAGTGGCCGTTGTTACCTTAGTTTGACCAAGGTACTGATGCTAATTTGGGAGCCACAACATTAAAATGTGAACAATTTTTGATGTTTGCTTCATGTATCCTTGCATGGTAAAGAATTTGCTTACTAAGCTCATGTATCTGTGACCTGGTTTTTTTAACAACTTGTGGAACGAGCTAAAGGAGGAGCGATCTGTCTAATAATTAGAGAAGTATTGAAATAGAACTCTTAAAAGAATATCTTGAAATTCATTGTCTTACCGACATTTCGTGGAATATTCGGTTCAAGTTCCCCGCGTTAAGTTGCAGATTTGCTTCATTGGGAAAATTATCGTCTTTGATATTGTTATGGACTTGGCTTGTAATCATCAATTTTTTCTGACTTCTCTCAGGACAAGCATTGTTATTCAAGAGTCATTGAGATGCTTGTAAATGTTTGGGCATACCATAGTGCAAGAAGAATGATGTATGTGGACCCACAGACAGGCTTGATGGAAGAACAACATAAACTAAAAAACCGTAGAGGCAAAATGTGGGTGAAATGGTTCCAATTTAACACTCTTAAGAGCATGGACGAGGAACTGGCTGAGGAGGCGGACACTGACCGCCCAAAAACGAGGTGGTTGTGGCCATCAACTGGTGAAGTTTTCTGGCAAGGTATCTATGAGAAAGAAAGACATTTAAAAAACAAAGAGAAAGAGAAAAGGAGGCAACAGAGTAAGGATAAAATCAAAAGGATTAAGAATCGAACTCATCAAAAAGCATTAGGAAAATATGTCAAGCCGCCTCCTGAAGAATTGGAAAATTCAAACACAACGACAACAGCAACAGCAAGGCGTATGAGGTAGCATTAGTCTACAGTTAGTATGTCCAAAGTTAAATAGTCTAATTCAGTTGATATATTTTTTTCCTCAAAATCCCTATCATTTTTTCATTTTTGTTCAGAGGGATGCATCCTTCTGAGAGGGTATTGAGCATAGATGCATCCTTCTGATATTGTTGTCAAGCATGTGCATGTATGTTGTTAGTGTTCCTTTTCTACATTTTTTTTCTTTTTCATTTTGAAATTCTCTTATTCTTTTTAGTTCCCATCACATTTTTCTCTTCCTAGCCTTACTCATCCATATAGGAGAATGAGAAGGATTGATTTGTCAGCTAACAGTCACACGCTGAGCTTCAGCAATTGTACGCGTTGTAACTTAAGAAAAGTCTCAATACCTTTCTGCTAAGTGAAATTACATTGGTTACTTGAAATGTAGCTTAAGTCAGTAGTAGTTGGTGTGAAATAAGATGTCACTGCTGTTCTTATATATATGATCGTGATTGGATCTGTTGAACTGGAGATTCGTGAAAGTCAGTAGTAGTTGATGTGAAATAAGATAATGTCACTGCTGTTCTTGTATATAAGATTGTATTGGATCCGTTGAACTAGAGATTCTCACAAAATCGAGTCATTTTCTAGGGAAGAGAAGACCATTCCCGTCATCGAAAAGCTTAAGTTGTTAAAGAAAGCACACATTTATCATGGTAAAGTTGCTACTGTTCCATTTTGCAATCTTTATTTTTTTTTCTTGGAAGAATAGCCTTTTGAGTCAAGGCACAGGTACTGAAGTTCTTCCTGTTGAAACTTTTGGCAGTCCCTGTTGCTGAATACTGTTTTAGCCCAGTGAATAAGTTCTCTTTAGGTGCATAGGCAGCATGTGGTTATTTGCTTTCAAGTTTTGTATGTTTTAGCAGTCAATATTGATCTATTAACAACTGCCACGCCAAGCAGAAGCACAAACTAACAGTAACATGGCTTCTATTTTGTCTACAAGTGGTATTAAGGACAACTTTCCACAACCATTCAGATTATCTCTTTCCCTATAAAAAGCATGTAGCTTTGCTGCATTATTCCAACGAGAACAAAATCAAAGATCACATTGAAAACCAATTAGAACATGGCAATCAAGGCTTCATTTTGTCTGCATTATGTCCCAATATTGTTGATTTTAGCACTAGCAACAAGGTCTGAAGCAGGGGGAATTGCTATCTATTGGGGACAAAATGGCAATGAAGGGACACTAGCCGAGACTTGTGCTACAGGGAACTATGACTACGTGAACATAGCATTCCTCTCAACTTTTGGCAGCGGCCGAAACGCGATGCTCAATCTAGCAGGCCATTGTGATCCATACACTCCAAATGGATGCGTTAGCTTGAGTTCTGACATAAAATCTTGTCAATCCAAAGGAATCAAAGTCATGTTATCGATCGGAGGAGGAGCAGGAGCATACTCAATTGCCTCCCCTGGCGACGCTTATCAAGTCGCTACATATCTCTGGAACAACTTTTTAGGTGGAAAATCGCCCTCTCGCCCTCTAGGAGATGCGATTTTGGATGGAATCGACTTTGATCTAGAGAGTGGAGAAGGACCATATTGGGGTGATCTTGCTAAGAATCTTGCAAAATATAGCAACAGAGGCAACAAGAAAGTGTACTTAACTGCAGCCCCACAGTGTCCATTTCCTGATGCTTGTGTTGGAGGGGCCTTGCAAACAGGAGTTTTTGACTATGTTTGGGTGCAGTTTTACAACAATCCTCCATGTCAGTACAATCAAGAAAATGTTACTAGTTTTCAAGATTCATGGAAACAATGGATTTCATCAATTCCTGCAAAGAAAATATTTCTCGGATTGCCTGCTGCTCCTGATGCAGCTGGAAGTGGATTTATTCCAGTTGGTGATTTGACTTCTCAGGTGCTTCCAGCTATAAAGGGTTCCACCAAGTATGGAGGGGTTATGCTATGGTCCAAGTATTATGATGATCAAACTGGTTATAGTTCCTCCATTAAAAGTCATGTCTAAATATTTCTACTGCTATCTTAAAAGCTGCATATTACGTTCTTTCGTTTTAATTTATGTGATGCACTTTGATTAGATAACGAGTTTAAGGGTCTGTTGTGTATGGATGTTTTCCCTTTTTCTTATATTAGTCTGTCACAGTTTTTTAAAAATATTTTCTTTTGGAAATCAAGTTTCTTAAAACATGATGAACATAATTTTCATAATCCTATTAGGAAAGTGGATGCCCTCCCCACCTGGACACACCTCATTTTCATCCCTACCCTCGTAGCCTCATCACTGAATGCTGAACACCCTTTACCCCTCACCCACACGATCCATTAATTACTTAAATTATATACAAATGCTTTTAAGATAATTGCATATATATTTGTGTGCTATGAATATCTCACTAATAATAAAGGAGAAGTTTAAAAATAAGTTAAAGTTTAAATTACATTACACCACAACTTATTTTTACTAAACTATAGAAAATTCCTATCTTTTTTATTTATTGCCTAAATCCATTTTTCTAATAGCACTGGATACATCCACAAATCTATAAATTTTCGGATTTATAAATTAAAATTATGTATTTCTCGTTGGTCTAGTTAATGTATTATATATCTCGATCAAATTGTTTCAGATTTGGATATATCTCAGTAATCAAATTATGTAACTCAACTTCAAAATTATGTATCCGGATGCTAATTATATATCTGAGCAAAAATAGAGTAATTAATTGTTATATTCTTAAGTTCAAAATTATGTATTCGGATGCTAATTATATATTCGAAATTTGCAAAATAAGAGATTATTTGTAATTTAATAAAAAGTGGAGATAGAGAGCAATTAGGATAAAGTTACAGAGATTTATGTAAGTTTTACATTTAAAAAAAAAAGAGTTAATACATAACAATGACCCTAAACTTGACACCAAATTATAACTTTGACCTAACTTTGATAGTGTACAAATAGGACCTTTAACTATTCAAAATCCAAACAAATATGACCTCCGATTTTGCAACCCCACGCGTGAGTGTCACTCGCGCCTACGTGGAAAGGTAATCCAATCACACGATGCCATGTCGTTAAAAGGGCTGACTTGGAGAGGGGTCATATTTGTGTAATTTTGAATAGTTAAAGGTCATATTTGTGCACTGTCAAAGTTTTGCTTTTTGTGTTAAAGCGACATTGTTTTTTTTTTTTTTTATTATTATTATTATTGTTGTTGTTGTTATTATTATTATAATAATAATAATTTTTTTATTTATTTCTATAGTAGCAGTACCTAACTTTTTTTTAATTTTAAAAAATTATTATTATTATTTTATTTATTTCTATTTAAAAAATTATTATTATTATTTTATTTATTTCTATAGCAGCAACACCTAGCTTTTTTTTAATTAAAAAAAAAAGCAACCATTAGCAGGGATCGAACCCTCACAGTAGGCTGAAGGAAGCGCCCAAGAAGAGCAAATAACACCACTGGGCTATCTAAGTGCCTTGTTTCATGTGGTTCAACATTAATATACGTACATAAATATACATTTTCTATCTTATATATATACAAAGTAATTTTTTTACCGAGGGGGTTCGGGTGAATCCCATTGCAACCACGTAGGTGCACCCCTCGTTAATTTAATAATGTTAATTTAATAACATCGTTTAATTATGTTAATTTGATAACGTTAATTTAATATACTACTACTACTACTATCCTTAATAACATTAATTTAATAACGTTTTATTAAAACTATAATTTTTTTTATTATTAGTATAGTTTCATCTTTAATTTAATATTTAGATATATTATATAACTTAAAGTCGTCCTCTGCTTTATAATATATATACATACCCGCTCGATTTTTTTGTATGAGGCTGACCTGCCTAATTAATAAATCTTCAATATTGCTCTTTTTCCGCAATGAAAAAGAAATTAGATGCCATTTTCATATTTGAGCCAAAAATAATGAAAAAATAATAATGATGAGTCATTTAAAGGTCATATTTGTGCAGTTTTGAATAGTTAAAGGTCATATTTGTGCACTGTCAAAGTTTAAGATCATATTTATGTGTTATGTCCTTAGATTTTAAGCTGGACACGCTCAATTTTGCGTGTTGAATACGCGTTTTGCCACGTAGGATTGGAGGTCATATTTGTGCAGTTTTGAATAGTTAAAGGTCATATTTGCGTACTGTCAAAGTTTAAGGTCAAAGTTATAATTTGGTGTCAAGTTTAGGGTCATAAAATTAACTCGAAAAAAAAGGTAAAGGTATTTCTTTTTCCATACAGATTGAAAAAACAGTGGATTATATGGGACTAAAAAAAAAAGATTATATAAATTTGGCAAAGATAATAACTATATGTGAAATATAATGCCATTTTCTCCTAACAGTTATATTTATCTAAAAATTAAAATGATAAGCCACAAAAATATTATACTTTCCCCGTTTAAAAAAGAATGAGCTAATTTGATTTGACACGAAATTTAAGAAAATAAAGAAGATTTTTAAATCTTATGATGTTAAATTAAAAATATACCAAAATGTCCTTCAATTTTATAGTTTTAAACATGCTATATGAAAAATTAAAATTAAAAAGTTACTAAAAATAAAAAAGTTATTATTTTTTAAACGAACTAAAAAAACAGGTAGGTCACTGATAAAAATTAAAAGACAGCTGACGATAGAAATATGTAGAGGCGAAAAGGAAACTCTGGATCATTCTAACTGGCCCTTATAAAACCAGCTATCAAAAATTACAACCCAATAAAATACTGCCAACTCATTTAAATTCCACGTGTCATTTTACTAGCTCAGCAGAACATGGGGATAACCTGTATCCCACCGTATCCAGTACCCTCCCAGCTAGAAAAATTATAATTACGTGGCAAGAAAAGAGAAAAATAGGGAGACATCTTAACGAACGTTGGCGCGCGAAACATCCAGAAAGACGTAGAAATTGTCGAATCCAAAAATGGGGCCTTTGTCATTTCACAGTATAAATACGAAAATGGCTAAGCAAAATGATCATATTCAAAGAAAAAAAAGATTTTCAGAGCAGTTATTATAAAGAGAGAAGCAAAGTTCTAGCAGTAAAAATTGAAGTTGGGTTGGTGGATCGATTTGTGCTGGAAATTGAGTCATTTGGATTTGTGGAACCGATTGGACGGAACTTTTATTCTTTCTTAATTGTAAGTTTAGCCTTAAAAATCTTTTTTGTACTTGGTTTCTTTTCGCCTTTTCTCTGTATTGTTACTCTGAAATTAAGGTGGAATATTTGGTTTTGATTTATCTATATGGAGTTTCGGGTATGTCTATGTTATATGCCCACCATAGCTCTGTTTCCTTCATGTTATTTCACTGCCATTTCGTGGATTTTCGAATTTGTTTGATGTAATTATGTCCCATCTGTTTAGTTTATCTGACGACATTTGATTTGATGTGAAGTTTTAAGAAATAAATCACTACTTTCGAAATTTGTGGTTATTTGATTTGAATCGCGTGATTATAAATTATTTCATTAATATTAAGAGAGAAATGTTGAAGTTATTTTATTTCTAATTATAAAATTGTGACATTTTCTTCAAGACGAAAAAAAGAAGAAGAAGGAAAGTGTGTGGACAGAGGTAGTAGTAGTTTGTAGATTTTAGTTTTGTAAGCTAATAAGAGCCAATTTAGTTACAATTTGTAACGAATCGATAGTTGTACTTATCGTAGCAAATAAAAAGAGCTAACTTTAGATGCATTAACCATTATAATCCGAACTCGACCATCTTTTTGAAACGGGGTAGTTTTAGGATTCATGTATTCGACCAAAACTTGTTTGGAATTGAGACGTAATTATTGTTGTTGTTTTGTCATCTTGTTAATTGGCTTCAAGTCTAAAGAATAAAGATGGATTGTTAACCGATAGTGATTAGGACTTTTTGGAGTAGATTTACTGTTTTGAGCAAATGAGAGGATTAAAGCAGCAGCGTTTCAGATATCTTCCTACTGAAAAAAAAAGAAAAAAAAAGAGGGTTTATGGAATTTGCCTATATTTATTTGATATTGTTCCTAAATGTTGTTTCTTTTGCATGTATTGAACTAGTAATTGGACTATTTCTTGTTGTATAACTAAATATGTGTTGTAGTGTCCAAAGATTGATTAAATCGTATGTACTGTATTAATACAGATGATGAAAAATGTCGATGTAAAAAATCCTCTGCTTCACTTTGCTTGTATTCCTTCAATTCTTTTCTTTCTTGTTTGAGCATCCACTGAAGTTTCTGTGTACTTCTTTTTCATAGGTAATACTGTATACACTTTAAAGAGAAGCTTAATTTGGACCTGCATTTGAACCAAGCTACCAAAATTTACTCCCTAGATATGTATCCCATGAACAGGTTCATGTACTCACATCCTTACCAAAGGAACCAAGGACCTTACAATCCTTATTATTGTTCCCATTTCGAACCGAATCCTCATCATATGAATATTGATCCAACTAGATCTACTTTACCTTATGAATCTTGGCCTTGTGCTGGTAATTATGGGCATCCTTATCCACCACAGTGTCGCAGTTGCTGTATCCACAACAATTCTCCGAGTCAGTGCGCGTTCAGACCCCCATATCCTTATCATCCACCACCTGCCTTCAGCAACTGTAGTTATCCTACATATCCCATGATGTATCCTGCTCATTATGCTCCTCCACATTTTAATATGGAGCAGCCCCGATATGAATATGAAAAGAATATGGACAGAGATCATCACTGTTGTGGTTGTCCAAATCATCTATCTAGTAGTAAGAAAGGAGGGAGCAGTGTCAAGATAGAAGAACATGACCAGGATAACTTGGATAAGAGAAATGAAAGTAATGAGTCCTTGGTTCCTTTGGGGTTCAAGAATGGTTCTTATCCGGTTGTGTGGTTACCACCTGATGACATGAAGATTAGGGAGCGCATGAAGCCTAATGGATCCAATTGTAAAGAGCAGGAGGAGAATCCGCAAGTTGTGAAGCCCTTTGGCGATTTCGGGCCCTTCCAACAACCAAATGTCTGGAATGTATGGCCTCCTCATCATGGGAACAACTCGGAATCACCAAAGCAAAAAGGAGATTTGCCGGGAAAACAACATGATGATGATGCGATCAGGCAGCAGTTTCCATTTCCAATAATCTGGATGCCTTATAAACCTGAGGAAGACGCAGATAAGATTAACAAGGAGACTGATTCCGGGCCCATTGCTAAGCAGGAGCTAACCTCCCCCTCAAAATTAACCAAACCAATGATACATGATTCTGAGGACAGGATAAGCAATTCTAAAGAAAATGAAGTGAATAGCGGAAATGACATCCGTGGAAAGGGACTGAATAAAGAGGCAGTTGTAAAAACCATTCCTGTAAAGCAAGTGGAGCAGAATGAGGTGGTCTTGAATGGGAAAAAACAGGAAGCTTCCCAAAGGCATGATAGTGATGCTAAAGAGAAGAAAATCACTCAAGATGGTGGTAAAAAGCAGTCTTCTTCTCCTACAAAGTCATCCAAGTTGCCTCCTGTTTGTCTTAGGGTTGATCCCCTGCCTAGGAAGAAAAGCAGTAATGGCAGTTCTAGGTCTCCTAGTCCTCCTGGTGGCGAAGGGAAATTGGTAGAGTCGCCCAGTGACAGCTCCAAATCTCGCATCTTATCAAATGAGGAGGAGAATGTTCAACTAGACAAATCATCAACCACAAGCATGCCTGGCAAAAGCGTAGAAGTGGAGCCAAGTAAAAGCAAAATAAAGGTTGTTGAGGTTGCCCAAGGGACGACTAAAGAAGATAAACTTCAGGATCAATGTACTGTTTTCCCTGATCTGAAATGCGAGACAAATGAGCTAAAAGATCAACCTGATAAAGTAGCTGCAAAAGCTCAGTCAAGCAATGAACGACATCAGGCCAGAGAAGCAGCGAATGGAGAGGCAGATGCAGGCGACAAGATGAAGCGAGAAAAGAAGAGAAAAATGTCTGATGATAAGGCGGCTACCATGATTCAGTCGGCATACCGAGGTTTCAACGTGAGGAGATGGGAGCCTCTGACGAAATTAAAGCAGATAGCCAAAATAGAGGAGCAGATGGCTGGGCTTAAAAACCGAGTTCAGGCATTGGAGAGCTCAGCTGACAATGGAGTTGACAACAAACAGAGAACTATAATGACAGAAGTCATAATGGGTCTTCTGCTGAAGCTCGATACTATCCAGGTATGTCAATGACATTAATCACAGGAACCATCATGTAAAATGCAATCTGTCCTCTCTATCCATTTCAGTGGAAGTCTTTGTTTTATTATTGTTACTTCCTAAATCAGCTAAGATGAAAGCTGTTATTGGTTAAATAAAATCAACTGGATTTTTATTGCTTTGGTCTTTGTATAATCGTTAATCTACTGCTTAATTCACTTGAGGTTTGAGGGGTTCCATGTACATGTCGCCTAAGTTTTTTATTTGTGATTTTTATGTCTGATTTGGTTCAGTTCGTGGTTATTAAAATTTTTTCCGTTATATTGAAGTAATTGAA
The DNA here is from genome assembly GCF_002878395.1 of Capsicum annuum. Classification (NCBI taxonomy): domain Eukaryota; kingdom Viridiplantae; phylum Streptophyta; class Magnoliopsida; order Solanales; family Solanaceae; genus Capsicum; species Capsicum annuum. The sequence continues at coordinate 146,275,236 of NC_061118.1, forward strand.
ATGTTTTTTCTATTCTGTTCCAGGGGTTGCATCCAACTGTTAGGGAGTATAGAAAATCTGTAGCAAAGGAGCTTGTTAGCCTGCAGGAGAAGCTGGATCTTCTAAACTGTATGAAGCAACCGGCAGAAAGCGAACAGACTTTAACTGCTAAGTCTAGTGAGGATACATGCACGGCGATGGAAGACAACATTTCCTTGCAGCAAGGCCTGGAGGTGCAAAATTTGAAACGGGATGATGATTTAGCTAAGGGAAATGAAGAAATAAAGTTTGATTCAAAGGGACCTTCTGAAGAGCAGCCTCTTTGTGTGACAGAGAAGCTAGCCAACTCTCATGATGATGTAGGCAATGCAGAGGTACTGATGGGAAAGAAAGAAAATAAGGATGTTGGTGAGGTAATGTTGGACTTTTCTGGTGGCAATGCAGTGGAGACAGGAGATGGGGCATCAGAAACACCTTTTGAAGCGGAAGAAAAAGCAGATGATAAGGTACTTGATGAGAATGCAGCAGTAGTTGAGCAATTGGAAGAGCATGATGAATCCGAACAATCTTTGCCAAATACTATTCCATTTTCTGAAGAACTTTCAAAAAGTTCTGCTTCAGAGGTCACACATTGTGGTTTCAAGAATGATGACGGTGTGGATGAATTGGAAGAACTCACTCGAGGAGTCCTTGATGAAGAGACCAGTGTTCAAGACGCTGCTGAAATCAGAAAAGATGAAGTCCTTCAATATGACAAAGGAGACCTTACTGCACATGTCCATGAAGGAAAAGTCTCTGATACAGAGAGTCTAGAGCACCACCCCTTGGAAGCATTGGGTGAAATACCAGTCATTGAGAGGCTGGAGAATACACACAGCAGCAACAAAATAGAGGAAAATACAGTTCTGGAAAGAGATGCAGCAGTACTAATCGACATTCCCAAGCAAGACAGAGAAGATGCAACGTCATTAAATGAAGATGAGAACATCTCTGATGTGGATGATAAGGTTGCTATGGAGAAGAATGACAAGGAACTTGAACAAAGCGATACTGCATCAGATGGTTTTTCCCAATCACAGAAAGGCGCAATCACCACAAAGCAGCCGACAGATTCTACCAACATGGAGCAATTGGAAATAATTGCAGGTCTGCAAGAAAAAATGCAAAATGCAGTAGACAACGATACTGAAATCCTTGATTCAGGGAAAACCATGGAACAAACAGCAGAGCCTCAACTATCCACTATTACCAATGATGAAATTCAAGAGTATCACTTCCAGGATAAGCAGAAAGTTGGGGAGGAAAATATGGAGGTGAAAAGTGAGGAATTTTCAGCCCGTGATGCTGTGGTTTCTGTACCTGATAATGAAGGCAAAGAGCATAATGTGGACGTTGAGCAGAGGCATGAGGAGCAGAACCTTGAGACACAAGAGAAGGAACCAGTGGCTGCCGATAATGCTGCACCTGTGACCGAGGAACCAGTGGAAGGAAGTAAAGCAATGGCTACTCCAACATCGACAGAGCTGGCAGGAGAGAAAGAGCTTGGTGCAGGAGAGGACCACAGCACATACCCATTGACAGGTGATGCCGTGGAAGGTAAGTCTGCTGATGTTGCCCATTCTTTTGGTTCCACGCCTACTGAAGTACAAATTATGGATGCAAATGAGCTTAAAGAATGGAAGAAAGTAGGCATGTCACCGTCAACACCTACTGCAAGCCAAGTATCATGTGATAGTGATGCACTATCTGAGAGCGATCGGAAACTTATAGAGGAGAATGAAAAATTAAGGAAGATGTTGGAGAAACTAATCAAATCAGGGAATGAACAACTGAGTGCCATATCCAGTCTTTCTGGAAGAGTTAAGGACCTGGAGAAGAGATTGTCCAGGAAGAAGAAGCTGGGATTGAAACGAAACAGGATGGCAGCATCTGGATCAGCTTGTGTAAAGCCATTGAATGACTCACTTAGAAACAGGGCTGTGGGGTTGGCAATGTAAGAAAAAAATCTTAGCGATTTCTTTCGATGGAATAGTGGTTTGGTTTCATGTGGTCTGTTTTATCTGTGTTTCATTGGAAGATATGTATCTGAAATTACATTTATAATAAGTCTTTTTTCTTCTCCACTGTTCTCCTTCTGTTTCGTGATATGATATCAAACTTGTTTGGCACTGACTATAGTTGTTATTATGTCCAAGAAGTTCGTTTCACTTGGACATCAATCTCGATTTCTTTCCTTCGACAGGTTTATGTACTCTGCTAATTTCTTTTTTCATGTTTTTAGTTCCCTATTTTAATGGTAATAGAGGATCACCCTTCTCAATCAATAAATGCATAATATGAATTACAAAAAGAAGGTATGAATATAAAGAAGTACCAACACTCAAAAGAATCACCAATTAATATCAATTTCCATGAAAATGAATATTCTAAGTGCACCCAACCGGAACTAATTACCAAGATAAAAGTATAAACATTGTGAAGATTGAACAAGAAATACACATAATTAGGCTAGCTGTCGAATATACAGATTCTGACATTCCATAGCTTTGGCTCAAATTGTGAATGTGCCTCAAATCAGAACTCAGTCACCGATAAGCAAGATCATCGTTCTTGAATTCAGAACTCATAAAATTCAAAAATTCAAATCTTAAACCCGCATCAATTCAAAAATTCAAATCTTAAACCCTCATCTTCTTTGTAGTAGGAGTAAAACGCACACATCTAAACCCGCCCGTAGTTTCTTCCATCATAAAATCTTTGTACTTCATACCAAACCTCTTCCAGTTAAAATCACCAACCATTGATGGATTCTCCCCCAATTCAATCTCCACATTCAACTCCCCTTTCGAAATCTTATCACTCTCCCGCCATATCTTCAAGCTCTCCGAAACCCCAAAATTCGAACAAGTAGATCGATAATCCTCATCACCATCACTATCCGATTTCAACTCTGTATCAGTATCATAAACAGCACTTTCCTCTTCTTCGCGCCCGTTATCCAATTTATACTCTGCAACACCTAACAAAGAATCTCTTGATAAAAACTTTCCCGCCTTAAAGATTTCGAAACGAAGACTGGACGTTTCATTGGACGGAACGACGAAAACGAACTTTTGGCTCCATTGTTGCATGGTACATATCTTGATCTTACTTGTTTTGAGTTGATTTTCTCTGTGTGTGGACACTTTCACGTAGATTTTGCCCTTTCTTTTCGCATCAAATTTAGCAGATTTAACTTCTACTGTTAGCAATCTGTACTTTGCCATAATGTGAACAACGCACGTCGAAGAGAAGAAGAAGTAACAAATTAGTATTAGAAGTGTAGAAAATGAAGGAAATTGGAAAGGATTAGTATTATTATCTGTTTAATTTTAGAGAAATCTCCTTTAATTTGAGGACTCTTTGATTTGTAAGGCAATTAGTGGAGATATTTATACGTAATTAATCTCATGGCTGTGATACGTTGTTTGAACCTTTTCTTTTTTTTTAATTAGGACTATGGAAGAATTCCTAAGTAAGAACTAGGACTTTAAAATTAAGAGTTAATAACTCAAATGGGTCAATCAGGATGTGCCGTTTTAGGATTTTTCACCAAATGCATCATCATCCACCATTGTAATATAAGGTTGTAGCCTTGAAAGAAACGATTCTCGACTTGACATCTTCCCAAAGTTCGATATATGTCGGCGACAATCATGGGAGCTAAGTTATGGAATACCTTTTTAGAATTGTACTCCATTCCAAAGAAGAGTGCATGGGTCACTGAGACAACCCTCGGATGAATTGTGCCATTTTCCCCCTGTGGGAACACCATGGTTCCAAGTAGGCCTACCGCAAACGCAAAGGGTCTCGTTTCCTTCCATTTTGCTTCTGACTCAAATTTATGTCCAAATTTGTGAAAAGCATTGAATCTTCCGAACCGACGATACAACTCATGAAAAGTGATATTTTCTCCATCACGTTCTCCTAGCCAGGTGTCGTCATCAGTTAAAAATACCTCCTTGATCTTTTGATGATCCCACACAACTGGGACTAAAATGTTCTTATCAGGTGTCTCCCTTCTCTTAAAACACATTTCCGTACTCTCGTAACAAATCAATACCTCTCTTCAATGGTAGGAGTCAATTCAACATCCCCGAAGCGAAATACCATATTCTGATCATCCCAAAAAGTTGTTAGTACATGGATCATTTCGGGCCAAACGTCCATCTCAATCAAAGAAAGGAGATGCCCGATGTGTGTTCTAGCAATCTTTCTCTCTTCTACGCACATGTGATCCCACCATAGTTTCAAGAAATCATCAGGTTTAGTAACCATCTTGAACTTTTCGTGGGAATGTAGTTGAGCCATATCCTACACGAAAGCAGACAGAGATAAGCCTTCCCCCGACCCCAAAGGGTAATGGATTGAATTAGACAAGTAAATATTTTTTTCAACACATAAGTATGATTCGTCTGTAATTGACTCGGGGTCAATAGACGCAGGGCGGGTTTTCTAATGGGCCCAATACCTCGCTTGGGTATTGGGTCGTCCTAGGCTCATGCCTAAAATAGGGTTTTGATTTCGTTCTATCCTCGGTGTCTAGAGTGGGTTTCAACACTAGTTCTCAAGCGGACAACTTGAGTTTGAAAATACGAACAGCCATCAGACGACTCACGTGCTAATAAGCCATTCGTATTTTCAACACATTTTTGGAATTGAACAACAGGGGCCGGGACATCCATGAAACTCCAAAACAGTTTAAATAATGCAGGAATATGCCATGAGACGCGATAATTGAACTTCACAGAATCAAAACACATAAACAATTAATCAAAAGACAAAATCAAACATTTGGTTAGAACCTAGTTAAAGATCCCCAGCAGAGTCGTCATTTCTGTTTTGCAGAAATTTTGACTTCTGAAAAGAGTCGCCACTTAATTTTGAAAAGGAATTAAGAACCTATTAGGGAGTTACTTCAAACGATTCAAAACAAGAAAATCATTTTAAGTTAGAGATTCTAGATGAGCGGTTCCTATTAACGTTTTAGGAAGATGTTAGGCACCTAAAACATCCGCTAACTTGCGGTTATCCCGACTGTTTGAAAATCGTCTTTGATTAACCTTGAAAAAAAAGTTGATTTTTTTTTAAAAAAAGCGATTTTAGAAATATTTTGGTGTTTATGCAAAACCAATTTTTAGACGACTTGACTAACGATTCAACTAGGTTCTCAAGAAAGCACGTAAACAAGTAAAGAAAAAGGGGAAAGGGGAGAAGTGATGATTTAGGCTTTTAATCCCAAACCGTCAGCCCTGTCCTAATCTAGTTGGGCTTTTGACCCGTTTTCACCTGTCCTAATTCTATATGTTCAAGCCCCTTTTGACTCAAGTCTCTTTTCACCTGTATTAAATACAACTTTGACTTTGAGGCCCAAATGAATGAATGGATAAATAACTAAATAAATAAAGACAACAATAATAAATGACTAAATAAATAAATAACTAAATGAAATGGAGACCGAGACTTTCAAGTCTCTTGGCCGCTTCAATATGTGGGTTTTGAACTCATTTGTTCTTCTTTCTACTCTTTATATCCGTGCGCTATGACCGACTTTGGACTTCGTCTCGGAGCTTGACTCGAAAGAGAAGCCGCATTGGCCCGTTTATGAAATGCAAAAGAGGAAGGAGTCCATTTGAACTCCGAGGCAGGTGCATGCAAAGAAAAGAATGAAGAAATTAGCATACGCCCAAGAATTTGACAAGCTATGAAATTCGTATTCTATTTAAATACCAAACATGCATAAACCACTGCACCAATACAAAAGAGTGTCTTAATCCATTGCACCAAGATGGGCACACAGAAATGAGAAAAAAATGCATAAACAATTTGAATCCAATACAAATTTATGCCTATTTGACTTGATAATTCGACCATAAATAAATCACTATAATTGCAAAGAGAACTTGAATATATGCAAACACTTGCACACAGGAAAAATGTGAAAGGAACAACAGTTTATAAAATTTGAGGAAAAGTCATCTATAATTAATCAAAGGCACTCAATCACGGGAGGGAATAACAATGACTTCAAGAGAGCATTTATT
>NC_061118.1:146284297-146312562 GCF_002878395.1 Capsicum annuum
TTTTGATTCTATAAGGTTCATTTATCGCATCTCATGGCATATTCCTGAATTATTTAAACTGTTTGGGGTTTCGTGGATATGCTGACTCCTGTTGTTCAATTCCAAAAATGTGTTAGAAATACGAATGGCTTATTAGCACGTTAGTTGTCTGATGGCTGTTCGTATTTTCAAACTCAAGTTGTCCGTTTGAGAACCAGTGTTCAAACCCGCTCTAGACACCGAGGATAATATGAAATTAAAACCCTATTTTAGGCATGAGCCTAGGACAACCGAATATCCGAGCGGGGTATTGGGCCCATTAGAAAACCTGACCTGCGTCTATTGACCCCGAGTCAATTACAGACGAATCATACTTATGTGTTGAAAAAAATATATGCTTGTCTAATTCAATCCATTACCCTTTGGGGTCGGGGGAAGGCTTATCTTTGTCTTCTTTCGTGTAGGATATAGCTCTACTATATTCCCACAAAAATTTCAAGATGGTTACTAAACCTGATGATTTCTTAAAACTATGGTGGGATCACATGAGCGCGGAAGAGAGAAAGATTGTTAGAACACACATCGGGAATCTCCCTTCTTTGATCGAGATGGACGCTTGGCTCGAAATGATCCATGTATTAACAACTTTTTGGGATGATCAGAATATGGTATTTCATTTAGGGGATGTTGAATTGACTCCTACCATTGAAGAGGTATTGATTTGTTATGAGAGTACGAAATGTGTTTTAAGAGAAGGGAGACACCTGATAAGAACATTTTAGTCCTGGTTGTGTGGGATCGTCAAAAGATCAAGGAGGTATTTTTAACTGACGACGACACCTAGCTAGGAGAACGTGATGGAGAAAATATCACTTTTCGTGAGTTCTATCGTCGGTTCGGAAGATTCAATGCTATTCACAAATTTGGGCATAAATTTGAGTCAGAAGCAAAATAGAAGGAGACGAGAGCCTTTGCGTTTCTGGTAGGCCTACTTGGAACCATGGTGTTCCCACAGGGGGAAAATGACACAATTCATCCAAGGGTTGTCTTAGTGACCTGATACGAGAAAGACAACCTAAGCACGGAAACACACTCTAAATCAGTTCACTAATCTTAAGGATCTGAGGACCTATTTGGAGATCAATCTCGGATTCACTACAACAATAATAATATGATATAACAATGGTGTATCTGACACCAAAAACAGGCACCACAAACTAACAAAGAGAGTATCAAGATAATAAGATGAAGAACAAGATGATCAATAACACAATGGAAACAACAACACACGGTTTTGACTAGAACAACAACAAAGAGTCCAAGAAATGTACGTAAAGATGGATAGATAGACAAAGTGAAGGTATAATCTTAAGAACCCAAGAGCGTATTCCACTCTTGGACCCTTAACACTACACACTAAAAATACCTCTCTTCGGTGAGCACAAGAGAGACCTCAACCTCCTTTATCACCCAACGTTCCAAGCATGAATCCAACACGAATGATTCCACACTCAAGTTGGAAATCCTAGTTAAAATGTTTCGGCCATAGGCCTTTCTCACAAGAGAGAAATGTTCTTCTTACAACTTTCAATACCAATAAACATCTAAGACTAAAAATCCTAGAGGTTTTATATATAGTGCATTACAAAATAGAATACAAAATGACCACAATACCCCTCAAGGGTGAGGTGCCCATCAAGTGTAACTTAGGGGCTGTTTTTAGTGCAATCAGGCCCTCTTTCACACTTCACTTGTGCACTTCCTTGGACAGATTCAATACGCACTTGTTCTCGTCCATCCTCGTGGTCGTACACGTATCATTCTCCCCTTCTTGAAAAGGATTCGACCTCGAATCCATACCTTGCAAATCAAGAGAAGACAACAAGCACATATCCTCATGATATGAGGGGTTAGGGTTAGCAAAAATAACACATCAACATACCATGCCAAGGCAGGACAAATTTGAATTATTGCTACGGGTCCTTTGTTTTAATCATGAAAAGATTAGTACAATTGCTACAAAGAAAGTGGCTCGGACAAGCATCAATACAAAAGGAAAATAGGTCGAGAGTCCTCTTTTTCCACCCTAAGATAGTACTGGGATCAAATGGAATAATTAGCCAAGGGCCTAAGCCGAGGCTAGCCCTTCCTTCCCCTAAAATGTCACTCTCACATTCACACACAAAAATATTTTCATATACATGATCTCTATGAACAAAACTAATCGCAATGCTTTTACCACACAAGATGTTTAAAGAGTCATGCGCATTATTAAGATCAATTCTATAGACACCATCACTAGCTTGCAAATTTTTAAGCACTTCATTCACATGCTCAAGTAGTGAACTACATTTAAGAGTAAAGTGATCATCATGAACACCAAGAGTACTCATTTTTGAGACTACACATTCCTTGCCCATAAGAGTACTATCATCTTCCAAGAAGAGATTTCCGTCTTTAGGAGAAATGTTGTCATACCATAGTGGGTTAGCATATCGGCTATAGCCTTCAAGGCAAGCTATACCATAATTTTCACCACTAGGTTCATTAGGAGTGTTTATATCATCTTCAAACAAAACATTAAACCTAAAGAGAGCATGATCCATCTTACAGACAGATTTGGAACTAGCAAGTGCTTCATTCTCTATAAGTTCACTATCAAGTACCAAAGATGTTTCAATCTCCTCTTTACCTTGGTGTGGGTCGGCGTAGCCCACCTCCTCCTTCGGAAAGCTTTTGGCAAAAGGTGTTTGGACAAAAAAAGTTGGATTTTGTGGGATAAGTTTAGGTAACAATTGGCGTACACGTGCCATTTCATTTCTTCAATATCATCATTGATGCGATCAAATGTGGCATCGAGATTAGTGGAAGCCATGTACCTAAAGCAAAGGACAACAACAAACAACAAAACAAATTTGTTAGTTCAAAATGCCTCACCACACCCTCACTCTCGGTTTTACCTCACACTTGATTTCACAAGTGTTGAAAGTTGGCTTGTACTTCGTGAGTGATTGAGGGATGAGTCCATCTTTGCTCGGAATAGATTTTCATTTGAGTTGACTCAAAAGAAAAATTGTTTACGAACTTGAACCAACAAGACACAACGGATTCACAAAAGAGAATTAAAAAGCACATAACAAATGCTAAACACGAATGAACGAACACAAAGACTAACTAACAATCTAGTAGATGAGTACTAGTTTGCCAATTAGTATTGAAACCAACAAACGAAACTACGGAACAATAAAAAGAAACTAAGAAAATCTAAAATTTGAGCCAAAATTTGATGCGTGAACAGTAACTTAATGATGTGGCAGCCACGTATTGGTTGTGGTTTCTACAATTTTTATTTTCCAAAGTCCATGTCTTGACCAATTTTAATTTGAATTGATGAAATTTGTTTTAAGGAGGGAAAGTCTTGGAGCCTTTTTTTCAAGTTTCACATTTCAAGACTTGACTTTTGTAGTACTTTTCCTTAAAACATGGACCCTTGTTTCATGGAAAGGTGGTTGAGAAGTGATGCAAAGTCTTTAGTGTGTAGGAAAAGTCTTTGAGTCACAAGTACTACACCTTCAAACTTGGATCTATGTCTTGCAAGACTAACATAATACACACTCTTTTTCTTCAACTTCTAAGACCAACTAGCACTTTTTTCGTCAACAATATATGGAGATGGTGAAGAACACCAAGAAAACCAAGAGCACCAAGAACACAAACTTTGAGTCTTGAAGTTCTAAGGTTCAAGTTGGACCTCCCAAACAACAATAACAATTTCCCAAGCTTAAATTCCACAACAAATTCTCCACAATACCCGTTCAAAACTTGAACCAACAACACAACACACGTCCAAGTCTTGAACCCGTAACAACAATCGGCCACACTTTGTTCACATTAACAACATCAACATTTCAAGCTCAAATCTAAGATATAGACTCAACGTGTTAGTGAGGAGCAAAACTAACACTTAGAGATAACAAAGACAAGTAAAAATATTGGCCATTACACAACAAAAACATAATTTTTAGCCAAGAACACTAAATGGGCAGATTGTTTTTTTTTTCTGGAATTTTCAGTTTTTTCAATAACATTTTTTTTTTGAGTTTTCTAAAAAGCAAGCCCAAGATTGATCTTTTAGGAACAAAATCAAGCCATGCTTTGATACCAAATGATACGATAAAGACAACGGAAGCTAAAAAACACACTCCAAATCAGTTCACTAATCTTTCGGATCTAAGGACCTTTTTGGAGACCACTCTTAGATTCACTACAACAACAATAATACGAGATAACAATGGTGTATTTGACACCAAAATAGCCACCACAAACTAACAAAGAGATTATCAAGATAACAAGATGAAGAACAAGATGAACAATAACACAATGGAAACAACAACACACGGTTTTGACTAGAACAACAACAAAGAGTCCAAGAAATGTACGTGAAGATAGATAGATAGATAAAGTGAAGGTATAATCTTAAGAACCCAAGAGCCTATTCCTCTCTTGGACCCTTAACACTACGCACTAAAAATACCTATCTCTTCAGTGAGCACAAGAGAGACCTCAACCTCCTCTAGCACCCAACGTTCCAAGCATGAATCCAACACGAATGATTCCACACTCAAGTTGGAAATCCTAGTTACAATGTTTCGGCCATAGGCCTTTCTAACAAGAGAGAAATGTTCTTCTTATAACTTTCAATATCAATAAACATCTAAGACTAAAAACCCTAAGAGGTTTTATATATAGTGTATTACAAAATAGAAACAAAATAACCACAATACCCCTCAAGGGTGAGGTGCCCATCAAGTGTAACTTAGGGGCTATTTTTAGTACATTTAGGCCCTCTTTCACACTTCACTTGTGCACTTCCTTGGATAGATTCAATACGCACTCGTTCTCGTCCATCCTCGTGGTCGTACTCGTATCATGACACATGCACTCTTTTTTGGAATGAAGTACAATTCTAAAAAGGTATTTCATAACTTAGATCCCATGATTGTTGCCGACATATATCGAGCTTTGGGAATATGTTAAGTCGAGAATAGTTTCTTTCAAGGATGCAACCTTATATTACAATGGTGGATGATGATGCATTTGGTGAAAAATCCTAGAACGACACAACCTGATCACAAAACAAGAAGAAATCTATTAGAATCGCACGACATGTGGTTGTTTTTACACAAGTTCAAAAGGGAAGCATCTCATGAATTTTGGTTTAAGACTCTTGGAGAATTAAGAGATGACGATGTCCAATGGTCTATTAACTATCTTCGTTCAGGGAAATATATTATTCGATGGGGTGAGTGGCCTTTTCTAGTGCTTTCGGGTCTCAGGGGAACCCGTCCCTACAATCCTGGCAGAGTTCTTAGGCAATTCGAGATCAAGCAGGAGACGATTCTTCACCGAATATGATGAAAGCGAGCCCCTGCTCAAAGACTACATGATAAATGGATAGAGAAGAAGAAGGTAGACGAAAGTCTCTTTTCGTATAGGGTATGAACTTGAAGTCAGCGACACTTACAAGGAGTGGTTAAAAAAGAGCCTCGATGGAGCATTGATTCCGGGGCCAAACGTGCCTACTTGGGTCGTGGATGTAGAATTCGAGCATCAGATCTGACTCCACAGGCTACTGGATGAGTTTCAGAAAAGTGAAATCGCGCACCGACAGATGCATGTAGAAGATGCTTTAACAATACGTATGTTGAGGGAAGAGTTGAAAAGAGCTAGGCAAGAGGATGATGATGCTAGGCAGTGTTTAATTGATTTGGATGATAGCATGGACTCTCAACTCGATAGTATAGGAAAAATGACTTACGACAGCAAGGCACAGTTATGCGGGAATCATCTCATCATTAATAGGTATCAAATAGCACAGGAGGTGAACAAGACAAAGAAGGCAAGGAAAGATGAAGGAGCCTCCGATAGCTAGTTTTCCTATTTCCCCTGCGTGGAAACTTATCTTGTTTCATGTCACCCCAGTTAGGATACGCATTATTATAATATTTTGTGTAATATAATTGTCTTATTGCTTGTGTGTGTTTGTTTAGATCAAAGGCAAGTTTATCCGCTATGCTCCTATGGATGAATTTGGCTATGACTCAAACAACTCTACGTGGTTATTTCTTGTCAAATATTTTGCATTACTTATCATATACGAAAACTAACACATCTGCCTTTGAGTTGTTTTACTTTACAGATAATAGAAACTACTCCGTGTTGATATAATTTGGCAGAACATCCCTACTTCACCCGGTCAAAAGCACACAAAATCCTATCCTCTGACCATCATTCAATAATGACTGGAAATGATGAAGAAAATGCATTGACCATCAGGGACAATGTAATAGCGGAACAGAGTGAGATGATTGCGGAACTCGCAAGAAAGCTTGAAATACTTCAGGAGGAAATAAATCATACTCGAGATTTGGCTCACCTGGCCATCACTGTTAATGCTACCACTCCAGGAGGACACATGACTCCACTCCAAATCCCTTCCCTCAGTACGCCTATTCTCGGGGATCAGCCAAATAACATATCGTCTATCTCTGCCCCTTCACTTGTCCAAAATACCAATCGAGAAAATAACCTAAATGCTTACCATCCATAAAATCCATCTCTAACCCCGCAAAACCCATCTCCGAATCCATTCCCAAATCCCTAGAACCCATTTGCAAATCAACAAAATTCGTGCCCAAATCCACAAGATTCACTCCCAAATCCACAAAATCCATTCCCGAATCTTCCATCGAATCTATCCCTGAATCTACCAAATTCATTTCTAAATTCGCAAAATCCTTCTCAGATGCAACCAAACTTCTCGTAAATTCCACAAAACCTTTCTAAATTTCAAAACGTCCTTCCTACCAACCAACTAACTTCCTTTCATCCACAAAATCAACCCTCCCTTCCAAATCCTCCTAATGCCATTATATCCCCTGACATTTATATTCCCCTTCCTAATCCCGAGATGGACCATTACGAAGAAAAAAAGAAAGAGTGGAGAACCGAGTATGAGATGAAGTTGCTAGATATGAATGAAGAGATCATAAGGATCAAAGAATCTCATGGAGAGAGGGACCACGATGGTTTAGCGTACGATGACTTATGCGTTCACCCTGGAGTAGATCTACCAGAAGAGTACAAGGTCCCCAAGTTTGAAGTGTTCAACGGTATTGGAAACCCAATGGCCCATCTGAGAAGGTATTGTGATCAAATGGTGGGGCTAGGGAAAAATAAAGCATTATTGATGCGTTTGTTCAGTCGGAGTTTAAGTGGCGAAGCCTTAGAATGGTTCATGTCTCAGGAATTGAAAAGATGGACTAGTTTGAGAGCACTGCCCAAGGGTTTCCTTGACAGGTTCACGTTTAACATTGAAATAGTCCCTGACCAATATTCATTAGATTGGATCAAATAGAGAATTCAATAGTGTTTTTGCGATTATGATTTTCGTTAGAGGAAAGAAGCTGCCAAAGTGCAACCCTCCATGTCTGAGGAAGAAATGGTATCTGTGTTCTCTCGTGCCCAAGAAAGAGAATATTTTACCAGGATGGTGTCCGCTGTTAGGAGACTTTTGCATATTTGGTAAAAATAGGAGAATCACTGGAAGAAGGTATTCGTACAGGAAAAATTACCAAGACACCAACATCATCCGGAACTACTATGTTCTTAAAGAAGAAAAGGAGGATGTAAGCACGGTTTCTGCTGATTCTATTGCAAAAACAAAAAAGAGGTTCAAATCTAGGAATATTTTCTTGTCACGACCCGAATCGGGGCCCTAGCTGTGACGAGCATTCCGAGCCATAAAGGCCCAAAACACCCCTATCTGTCTGATAATCATGCACATAATTAATGACAAAAGAAATGCGGAAGATACATAATATAACGAAAACATGGTCAAGAATCGTATGAAAATGAAAATGGGGAATAGTGTCCCACAATCTAAATCAACATCTCTAAAATCGACTGCAAAATCTCTACTACATGACTGAAACAATGCCTATCTGAAAACTGGGACAAGGCCCCCAACAGACCCAAAACTAATAAATGATAAATGAAATAGCAGATGTCAGGCCCTCCGAAATATAGAAGGCTTACCACTTGATTCTGCAATCTGTCGGTAGAAATTTACTGGTTATCTAGACCCCTAGACTGTGCCTCCGAACTTGGAAGGGAAGGGGGTCAATATAAAAGTACTGGTACGCAGAAAAATCAAAACAAAAGTATAATATTTTTACATAATATAGGTGAGAGCCATTATAAAGCAGTTTTATTTCAAATCATTTGAAAACACATTGGCATAATGTAATTTTTTTCAATAACAATGAAATGCAGCTGAGCTAGGTGGAATACCCTACATAATTTACACCAACTGTCAAACCCCGATTGCCGCCGAAATTAGAGTATACGTGAGGGGAAGACACACAAGATCACACAGTATAGTGTCTCGACCCAATGGTAGTGCCTAAGATCACTTAGCTCGGGCTCCTACCTATAATCCCAATTTGAGAATGACATAAAGTCAAGTACTCAAGATCACTTAGCCTGGTACCAAATTCCCATGTCGGCAAACACGATTTCCAGCGATGAGCCCTTACACTCAAATGCCTTCTTCGGGCATTCACCTATCTCATGTAAAATTAATGCATTCAAATTTCATTTGATTCAATCACATATCATATTCTGTAGGGTATCGTCATACCCGACTTATAAGCCATTAATATCACATTATTCTTCTCATTCAACCGTTGTATTCAACATGTTTCAACACAAATAACCCTCTCATTTTCAAGTAAAAATCATATCAATTCTCAAAATATTTCATGTCATACTTTTCAAGATGTTTTCAAACAATTTACATCATATGCACATTCAAAACAAATTCACATCAAGAGAGGAAATTTCATATCATTCATGATCTCAAGTTAACATCTTTTCTGAATACATGCATATACATATATCATATAGCAAATCACTTTGGGAGTAGGGCTAAGGGCAAAATCAATATCATAAAACGTTTAAAACATAATCATATTCGTAATTTCAAAACCCCCATTTGAAAACATGAATTTTTAAAGCCCATGAGATTTTTGAGATAACCCCGTGTACCTCTATATGCGAATATAATAGGTGCTTCTTGATGCCTACGTTCCGGGGATTCCAAATATGTAATTGGTTTCAAAAACCCACAGCTAAATCTTAAGTTAATTGGGTTTTTATTTTGAAACCCTAAGGAGTGTTCTTGAGATAATTTGATGAATATGATAATATTTTGGTGTTTGAGGGATTAAATCCCGTGTTGGTGGTATATATAGGGGTGGAAAAGGACCATTTTGCCCCAAAAACCGAGTGTTTAAGTCACCTGAAACCTTTACATAGGCGCCGCCTACTGCTTTGAAAGGCCATAACTTCTTGCTCGGGTGCCAGATTTTAGCAAAATTGGTATCGTTGAAAAGCTAACTCGAAGACCTATCATTTGACATATAGTAGGCTCTTTAATTCAACATATACAGAGAGTTATAGTCGATAGAATCTGACATAAATTACGACGTCCACTAAAACTTAATCGATCGAAATAGTTTCAACTCGTCCTTGAGTTGAAGGACCTCTATGGTCTAAATTCAAGCTTGAATGGATTCACATTCTACGCAAATAATTAACATGCCATATTGGCATAGAATTTATGGCTTCGGGATTATCAACGCATCGAAATCATGGTTTTTATTCTAGCCCAAAATGCGGGGTGTTACATTATCTCCCCTTAGGATCATTCGTCCTCGAATGATGGGTAAGAACATATTGAAGCTTAGAGGTATGGAATAACACGGACATGATATGCTTCTCTAAGAAAGAATGCACTTATCTGAAACATGACAATAAGACTGGAACTACTGATGTTCTAAATTCTTATATCGGACGTGCATATCTGATGCATGGATTTGTTACTGAGTAGTTCTCATGAACGCGAAACTGAATGTACTGATAAGCTGAACTTTTCTATTGTACATGCATTTCTAATGCATGCATATCTGACTGAACTGATGTATGGCGTATGACTGAATACGCAATGATAATTAGTGCGGAGCTTGTAATAAGAATCTATGCATGCAACTGAATGGGGTATCTTCCCCTTGTGACCCCCTCTATGAATGCTAAATTTACTAAGATGCTCAGAAAACTGAGGCGATGCACTAGGCACCTACAAATTTAATCATAACTGAACATCTGGAATCTGAATCTAGTACATGATGCATGAATTGAGCTATAGTCGCAAATATTAGTATACTCTATCTTGGAATAGTAACATATCTGAGATTTTTGGGTAGCACGATTAAATAAAGAGACGAGAAAATAAGTCATGCAAATCTGACTGCTAAACTGATTTGCTAGCCACATAGACTGAACTATACTGGAAACTTATACTTAATCTGGAGTATCTCTTCAATACTCTCTCTAAAGAAGTTCTAGCAGTAATAGGGAGCCATGAATCTTGGGTATGGATTACACAAGACATCTAACTGAGAAATCACAACATTGACACTACTCTGTAGTCTGGAATATAGACATATAACTCCTAAATTAGGATAGAATTTTCAGACCTTTGGCAATACAACTTCTTACTTTCAGGCTTAGCGCACTTCCCGAATATCCCTTAACTATACTATTCCCTATAAATATTATATTCATTCAAATCAACTTAAAATTATCATATGAGCATTGACAAATCTTTCTACTAATGTCGGAAATAACTTAATCTCTTTGCCGTGATCAAGCCTAACTCTTAAGTCACAAAAAAAATACAACATGCCAGACCACGCTATTATTCTAAACCATATGATGTAATCTTCTATATCTCCCTTAAAGATCACATCCTAAGTATAACATGCCTTACCACTTCAATGACTACTTTGAACTCTTAATATGAAGTCGCTAATGCATATTGCGACCTTCCACTACATCCCAAAACGTCATTCAAGCCTATTTTATAACCACATGTTGACTTCAAGGCAATCAACCATAAATACATACTTCACATAGTTTCTAAACTATTATCAATATAACTCCCACGCGCTATCCTAAAAACATACACACACCAACTTTTCTACTAACCATCACATGTATCAAGGACTTGACCCCAACTCTTACTTCATACTTATGGCCTTATCTAAGCAAGCATACTATGATCTTCCATCAACAAGAACATTTACATCGTCACCACTATCATTGCATAGGGAGGGTCACTAAAAGGTTAAAACATACGGGACTGAAGCATGAAAAGGTTTTTATACGGGACTGAGCACACTATAAAGAGTGAGTACATGCATCATGAGTTGTATGACCTCAACCAGAGTTCATAACATAAGGAATGTCATTCCGACTACTTTAATGAACTAGAACTCATTATCTTGGAATTGGAAGAGTACGTGACTCTCTATCATATACCGGAATCATGAACTATGATCACGGAACTGAATCGTATGGCATGAGTAAGCATCCGAATAACTAAAAAAAAATACTGAGGTAGGAATGGGTTGAGATCCCCCCTCACTTTCTGATGTTCTAAATCATACTGCAACACTACTAGAATCTGAGAGCCTTACTTGGTTATTCGTTCTATCATCTCCTCCTCAGCTTCACGTCATCATCTAGAGTTTGGGAGATCCTTTACCAGATTCTAACTGAACTACACTTACTGTACTCTAGGGTCTGAAAAAAAAAGACAATGCATACATATCATAGAACTTAACCCGAATGACTACCTTCTGGGATACATTAGTTTGCACACTTATTTCTATCAGTTCAACCTTCAAAACTCAAACTTAGATTCTAACACTTAACATGGTTATTTAGATCACCATATACCATCTAACTAGTCTTTCTCCACTTAACGATTCAATGGTACCACTAGCCACAAAAATTATGTAATAGTCTTAGAAAAATATGCCGCAACCTCATATCACCTTGGCATACTTCTACACCATACCTACAACATTATACTTCATTAAAAGTCAATTTAAACTTAAGCCATTTCATGCACCGTTTAAGCCTATTGGATCACTTCTATACAACTAGTATTCATTAACCAAGAAATCTTCACATCCACCTTCATGGATATCAACTATTCAAACTTAATATCTAGTGCTATGTATGATTTACAACCCGACCTTACACAAAATTTTCACTTGGAAACTATAAATAAACATCACGAAACACTAGTGCACTAGAACTTCATAACCACAATAATCGATCATGACCTAACGGTTTTCCTTTATCATAATCCATTAGCATGTACTATTTCAGCACCTCAAGCCTACTAATTTAATCCCACAAAACATGCATCATCAAACTCTTGGCACTATTTACCACCACACTATTTAAATTCAAGCCTATAGTTTAGTATCAATCATCTACCGACAATGAAGAATACAACATAATATAAATATACTAATCCATAAAATTAGGACATTCTACCCAAATATCTCAAAAGTCTAGTACATACCTTCTCACAAGTAGCACTAGTTTACAACTACCAATGAAAAGAGGGTCAAGGGGGCTAAAGCCTTATAATAGACATGGTCAACCTTATCCTTATATTATAACCCCATACAATCTTTTCTACTTATACAGATTTCTCACCTCATACTTACTTACCCAAACATACATTTAGACTACCTTCAAATTCCACAAACAACCATGAGTCTATACTTACAACTTACTGGCTAATATAGCCTTTTTCACACTTCAAGCAACCGACAAATCACCCTAACTAACAAATCTTTCTCTACCTTCTACTAAACTAGCACACAAGAACGAATCATCTCTTTACCGGCCCAATCTCATGCAACCAGATTCAGCTATACATATATTAAACCTACACAAGAACAACAAGTTGGACAACAAGTTGCTAGTGAATTGAAATAGGCCTCACACGGCTTCACTAGACTTTGATTTTGTATTTTGAACAAGAAAATGGGATGAATGACAAGTCAACTATGCTAATGAATCGAAAGAGCCCCACACGGCTTCACTAGACTTTATTTTTCAACAATACTTTGATGACAATATTTCATGATTTAGAGATTTAATACGCAATATTCAATGAACTAAGAATACACATCTTACTCTGTAGAAATAAAATCGAATTCAAGCACATCCTCCATGGACTACCATACTGTCCACACATGCTATAGCTGCCAAATTAGTTTATCACTATAAAGGGGTAAATCATCCTCACTCTGACTTCCAACTTTGTGACTTCATATCACCAATTTCTTGGTCTAATTTCATTACCAATAGGTCATGACAACAACACTTTAACACACACTACTATTCAGGTGGAAATACAGTTCCAACGTTCTGCTACACCTTATTACCTCTGAAGTAAGACACTGGCAACATTAGTTCTGAAAAAAAACTGAATACACTTAATACTGTAGGCTGAAAAGCACGATTTCATCAAAATCAAGGTTCACATTAGAACCAACACACTCTGAAGCACTAACAGACTCTTCTCAAGTCCTTACAAAAATTTTATACGATTCGATTAGAACGAACCATACCATTTAGAATCTAAACTTCTATACTTGAATTGGCCCAATGATGAGACATGTCTGAGAATGTCTGAGTAAGGAAAGAATTGGGATAACTATTACTTTCATATGGGCGACACCATAGCACGAATTTAAGTATGAAAGAGGAACATTCTGACTCTATTGCACGAACTAGAACATGAAGGAAGAGAGACATTCCTAAACGCCTAGTAGCCTCCTGCTTATAAGTGTGGCGTGCTACACACCCATAAATAAGATGCTACCCGACGCGATTTTGCAGACACCCTGGGATCATGAACCGTGCTTTGATACCAAGTTTTTCATAACCCAAATCGGGGCCCTGGTCGTGACGAGCATTTCGAACCATAAAGCCCCGAAACACCCTTATCTGTCTGATAATCATGCACATAATTCATGAAAAAAGAAATGTGAAAGATACACAATATAACGGAAACATGGTAAAGAATCATATGAAAATAAAAATGGGGAATAGTTTCCCACAATCTAAATTAACATCTCTAAAACCGTCTGTAAAATCTCTACTACATGACTGAAATAATGTCTATCTGAAAACTAGGACAAGGTCCCTAGCAGACCCAAAACTAATAAATGATAAATGAAATAGCAGACGTTAGGCCTTTCAAAATATAGAAGGCTCACCACTTGATTCTATGATCTATCGAAAGAAATTTACCCGTTATCTGGACCCCTAGACTGTGCCTCCGAACCTGAAAGGGAAGGGGGTCAATACAAAAGTACTGGTACGTAGAGAAATCAAAATAGAAGTATAATATTTTTACACAATATAGGTGAGAGCCATTATAAAGCAGTTTCATATCAAATCATTTGAAAATACATGGGCATAATGAAATTTTTTTCAATAACAATGAAATGCAGCTGAGCTAGGTGGAATACCCTTCATAATTTACACCAACTGTCAAACCCCGATTGCTGCCGAGATTAGAGTATACGTGAGGGAAAGACACACAAGATCACACAGTATAGTGTCTCGACCCAATGGTAGTGCCCAAGATCACTTAGCCCAGACTCTAACCTATAATCCCAATTTTAGAATGACATAAAGTCAAGTACTCAAGATCACTTAGCCTGGTACCAAATTCCCGTGTCGGCAAACACGGTTTCCAGCAATAAGCCCTTACACTCAAACGCCTTCTTCGGGCATCCACCTATCTCATGTAAAATCAATGCATTAAAATTTCATCTGATTCAATCACATATCATATTCTGTAGGGTATCATCATACCCGACTTGCAAGCCATCAATATCACATTATTCTTCTCATTCAACCGTTGTATTCAACATGTTTCAACACAAATAACCCTCTCATTTTCAAGTAAAAATCATATCAATTCTCAAAATATTTCATGTCATACTTTTCAAGATGTTTTCAAACAATTTACATCATATGCACATTCAAAACAAATTCACATCAAGAGAGGAAATTTCATATCATTCATGCTCTCAAGTTAACATCTTTTCTGAATACATACATATACATATATCATATAGCAAATCACTTTGGGAGTAGGCCTAAGGGAAAAATCAATATCATAAAACGTTTAAAATATAATCACATTCGTAATTTCAAAACCCCCATTTGAAAACATGAATTTTTAAAGCCCATGAGATTTTGGAGATAACCTCACATACCTCTATATGTGAATATGATAGGTGTTTTTTGATGCCTACGTTTTGGGGATTCCAAATATATAATTGGTTTCAAAAACCCACGGCTAAATCTTGAGTAAATTGGGTTTTTATTTTGAAACCCTAAGGAGTGTTCTTGAGATAATTTGATGAATATGATAATATTTTGGTGTTTGCGGGATTAAATCCCTTGTTGGTGGTATATATAGGGGTGGAAAAAGACCATTTTGCCCCAAAATGAAGTGTTTAAGTCACCTGAAATTTACATAGGCGCTGCCTATGCTATCGCCTATGCTATTGCCTATGTTTACATAGGCACCGCCTACTACTTTGAGAGGCCATAACTTCTTGCTCGGGTGCCGGATTTTAGCAAAATTGGTATCGTTGGAAAGCTAACTCGAAGACCTATCATTTGACAAATAGTAGGCTCTCTAATTCGACATATACAGAGAGTTATGGTCGATGGAAGCTGACAAAAATTACAACGTCCACTAAAACTTAATCGATCGAAATAGTTTCAACTCATCCTTGAGTTGAAAGACCTCTATGGTCTTAAATTCAAGCTTGAAGGGATTCAAATACTATGCAAATAATTAACATGCCATATTGGCATAGGATTTACGGCTTCGGGATTATCAACGTATCAAAATCATGGTTTTTATTCTAGCTCGAAATGCGGGGTGTTACATTTCTCTTCTCTGTCGTCACCAAGCTTTCAGCATGTATTCTACACCCAACCCTAAATACCAAGCTTCACTCCCAAATGCCCAACCTTAGTACCAAACTCCACTCCCAAATGTCCAATCCCAATTCCAAGCTCCACAGCCAAATATTTTTCCCCAATATCAAGTTCCACCTCGAAATTACCATCCTCATATCCAATCCACTCTTCCAAACAATCGAACAAACATTCAAGCACCTCTAAATTATCATCAAGTGCCTCCTCCTGCAAATTGAAATCATTACAACCCTCTGCGTCCAAATATTGAAAAAAACCCTCCCCAAAATTTCACACCACTGGCTGAAAGTCGTACCCAACTATTTGAAAGATTGAAGAATGCCGGCCATTTGTAACCGATCCAGCCAAAGCCTATCAATCCTAACTCCTGATTTTATCATCCTGATCAAAATTGTGCCAATCACTCAGGAGCAGCAGGGCACAGTATCGAGGATGGTATTACCTTGAAACATAAGATCAAAGATCTGATTGATCAAAAGTTTATCACGCTTCAGTCACCGATGCCAAATATCAACAGTAACCCATTACCTAATCATGGGGGGCCAACAAATAACATGATTGAAATAGAAGGATAATGGGCGTCTGGAAAGACTATTACTAAGGTGAATTCAGAAAAGTGCAAAAGGGCGGAAGAGGTAGAAAAGATAGAGAGAGTTGTCACTGCCTTAAGTGTCAACGAGAAAGCCCCATTTATAGCAATGACGGCCCCAATCCAAGTGTACACTCCCCCGCCAAGGAAGAAATTTATTGTACAGACCGCTGCTGCCCAAGGGATGACACGATTGGGATGATGCTACATCCCTAAAAGATTGATCATAAAAAAAGATTCACAGAAAAGGCCAATCACTGAAGGGGAGGTTGAAGAATTTTGGAGGCGTATGCAACCAAAAGACTGTTCAATTGTCAAATATTTAGAGAAAACTCCAACCCAGATTTTCGTTTTAGCATTATTAATGAGTTTGCAATACCACCGACAAGCTCTATCGAAGGTTTTGGATGAAGCGTATGTTCCCAAAGAAAAAAGTGTTGAGAACCTGGCGGCGATGATAGGAAATATTGTGGGGAATCATCGCATATCATTCAGCGATAAAATGTTGCCGTTTGAGGGAGCGATGCACAACAGAGCCTTGCACGTCACTGTCATTTGTCGAGACTACGTAATTAATCAGGTATTGATAGATGACGAATCTGGTGTGAACATTTATTCCCTCTCCACGTTGGTTTAAATGGGCTATGATTTAGGAAAAATTCGTCAAAGCCACAGAAATATGAGAGCAATTGATGGAGGGCAGAGAGATACCATAGGAGAAATTGATTTGTACATCCAACTGGGACCAACTGAGTTCAAAACTAAGTTTCATGTTATGGATATTTATCTTAGCTACAACCTGCTCTTCGGAAGACCATGGATACATGGTGAAAAGGCCATTTTATCACCCCTTCATCAACTATTGAAGTTCATTTGGGAGGATCATGAAGTAGTCATCCAAGGGGAAGAAAGCCAAGCGGATCATCGTAATGGTTATGTGCCGGTGATTGAAGATGTTCCAAAGGGTAGTAGTTTTTATACGGTGGAAATTGTAAATGCTGTGGAGAAGGATCTGACGCTCAATGCGCCAATGCCTTCTATCTACAAAATGATTGTGATGGTGATGTTAAGAAATGGATTTAAGCCTAGTCGGAGTTTGGGTAAGAGTCTGCAAGGAATTATTGAGCCTATTATGATCCCAGAGAAGGCCTCTAAGTATGGGTTAGGATATCAGCCTACAAAGGATGATGAGATTAAGAATAAGTCAGAGGCGAGTCTGTTTAGGCCCTTACCGCTCGTGTACCAGTCATTTCCCGTGCGTGAGATATTGAATGACGATGGTCTTGGGGATGGGATAGGAAATCTGTTCGAGGGATGCAATGTTGTACCAGAAGATTTCCCAAAGTCTAGTGGGGTGAAGAAGATTACACTAGGGGAGGCCTTGCAAAATTGGACCTCCACTTCATTCATAACCCATCACCCATTGTGGTAGATGAAAAGGCAATTACTAATAGTTTTTAAAAATCAGTAATGATCCAGATGAGGCCCCACGATCCACCCTTTATATGTCAAATTTCCTTTTCGTATTTTACTGTTTTCAAAAGGCATGGGCTTATGTTTGCGCGAGGCATGAGTCATCATTTGTAATTATCTCTCAAATTTTAATGAAAAGGCCTTCCTTTATTTTGAAAAAAAAATTGAAACACCACTATTCATACATTTTATTATTATCTTATTATCATTTAACTTGGTTTGTTTGTTTATTACAGTAACAGTGACTCAAAACCTGCCAATGTTATGTTATGTCAAAGGTTAGACGAACAAAATAAGGGGAATAATAATGATTGGAAGGGAGGAGATGAGAAATGATTAGTTGAAGATGTAGAAGAGTTTGACAATCGGGAGAAGCCCAACCTAGAGAAAACTGAAACAGTCAACCTCGAACATCATGATGGAATCAAAGAAACAAGTGTCAGTGTCCACCTGGCGGAAGCACAAAAGAGAGAGCTTATTCACCTGTTGCGGGAATACATTGACGTGTTTTCTTGGTCCTATGATGATATGCAGGGATTGAGCACCAACATTGTGTCGCATAAGTTGCCAATAAATCCAGATTTGATCCAGTCAAGCAAAAAATATAGAAATTAAAGCCAGATTTAAGTCTAAATATCAAGAAAGAAGTGACAAAACTAATCCAGTCTAAGGTTGTGGAGGTCACTAAATATCCGACGTGGCTAGCCAACATTGTCCCAGTGTCGAAGAAAGACGACAAGATTCTAATTTATATTGACTATAGAGACTTGAATAGAGCCAGTCCTAAAGATAATTTTTTGTTGCCCAACATCCACATCCTCAACGATAACTGTGCAAAGCATGAAATGTAGTCATTCGTTGATTGTTTTGCCGGGTATCATCAGATATTGATGGATGAAAAAGACGCAGAAAAGACAGCTTTTATTACGCCTTGGGGTGTTTATCATTACAGGTTAATGCCGTTTGGTCTAGAAAATGTGGGGCAACATATATGAGGGCTATGACGACGATTTTCCATGATATGATCCATAAAGGGATTGAGGAGTACGTGGATGATGTAATTATCAAATCTTGCCAGAGTTCGAATCATCTGACCCATCTGAAGAAATTCTTCAACAGATTAAGAAAGTACAGTTTAAAGTTAAATCCTGCTAAGTGTACTTTTGGTGTGCCATCAGGGAAGTTGCTGGGGTTCATAGTCAGCAGAAGAGGCATCGAGATAGACCCATCCAAAATCAAGACAATTCAGGACTTGCCACCACCAAGGACCAAGAAGAAAGGAATTTATGAGTTTCATTGGTCGTTTGAATTACATTAGCAGTTTCATCGCTCAGTCGACAGTCATATACGAGTCAATTCTCAAGATGTTGAAGAAAAATGCATTGAATGAGTGGACAGAAGAATGTCAGAGAGCTTTTGACCACATCAAGAAATATCTGTCTGCACCGTCAGTTTTGGTTCCGCCAAGAGAAGGAATGCCATTATTGCTTTACCTTTTAGTCTCAGAAAATGCTTTTGGATATGTCCTCAGGCAACATGATGAGACCGGTAGGAACGGGAAAGCCATTTACTACTTGAGTAAAAATTTTATGCCATATGAAGCCCGTTACACTCTTGTAGAAACGACATGTTGCGCTTTGATTCAGACCGCACAAATGTTGAGGCATTATCTGTTGTTGTACACAACATACCTCATCTCGAGAATGGATACATTGAAGTATATATTCCAGAGGGCCATGCCCACGGGAAAGCTAGCCAGGTGGAAAATGTTGTTGAGTGAGTTTGACATCGTGTATGTAGCTCAAAAGGCAATCAAGGGGCAAGCTTTGGCAGAGAATCCAGTTGATGATGAATATGAGCCACTTTGAACTTACTTCCCAGATAAGGAAATTCTATTCGTGGGAGAAGACATTACAAAAATTTAGCCTTGATGGAGGTTATTCTTTGATGGAGCGGTCAACTTCAAAGTTTCAGGAATCAGAGCAGTGTTGGTATCAGAAACTAGCCAACACTATCCGGTAACCGCTAAGTTGCATTTCCCGTGCACCAATAATATGGCCAAATATGAGGCTTGCATCCTAGGTCTCAAATTGGCACTTGATATGGGTGTTCGTGAATTGCTAGTCATCGGGGATTCAGATTTGTTGATTCACCATATACGAGGAGAATGGGTGGTAAAAAATTTCAAAATTACTCCTTATGTGGAACTGGTGCATGAATTATGTGAAAAATTCAAAGAAGTTGATTTCAGAATATTCCAAGGATTCAAAATGAGTTTGCTGACGCTTTGGCCACTATATCTTCCATGATTTAGCATCTAGATCAATGTTACATTGATACTTTGGAGATAAGCTTGAAGGAGCAACCCGCGCATTTTGCACACGTTGAAGAGGAGCCTGATAGAAATCCATAGTATTATGATATTAATAGATATTTAGAATCTGGAATATATCCTGAAGAGGCTAGTAAGAACCAAAACAAGACAATCGGGCATTTGGCAAAGAATATTTTCCAAGTGGGGAAATCCTTTTTAGGAGGGCTCTAGATTTGGGATTCTTAAGATGCATCGACGCTGCAGAAGCCAATAAATTGATAAAAAAAGTACTCGTTGGAGTTTGCGGGCGCAACATGAACGGATTTTCCCTTGCTAGAAAGATCCTGAGAACCGATTACTTCTGGATGACTATGGAAAATGATTATAGAAGGTATGTGCAGAAGTGCCCAAAATGTCAGATACACGGAAATTTGATGGCCTTTTGTAGCTTGGGTCATGGATGTTATCAAACTAATAGAGCCACCGGCATCGAATGGGCATAGATTTATTTTGGCTGCTATTGATTATTTTACTAAGTGGGTCGAAGCTGCTTCGTATAGAGCCGTCACCAAGAAAGTGGTTTCAGATTTCATCAGGAATAGCTTGATTAGCCGATTTAGGGTGCCAGAATCGATCATTACTGATAATGGGGCAAACTTGAACAGTCACTTGATGAATGATATTTGTGACCAATTTAAAATAGTGCATCGCAAATCAACCGCATATCGTCCACAGATGAATGGAGCTGTGGAAGCTGCCAATAAAAACATCAAGAAGATCTTGAGAAAGATGATCGAAAATGATAGATCATGGCATGAGATGTTGCCTTATGCTTTGCTTGGGTATCGCACAACAGTTCGAACCTCCACCGGGGCGACTCCTTATCTATTAGTTTATGGGAATGAAGCTGTGATACCTGCTGAGGTTGAAATACCTTCCCTAATAATTATTCAGGAAGCCAGACTAAACAATGAAGAATGGGTTCGTGCTCGATACGAACAACTCACGTTGTTTGATGAAAAGAGAATGGTTGCTGTATGTCATGGTCAGTTGTATCAGCACAGGATGGTTCGTTCCTTTAACAAGAAAGTAAGAACTCGAACATTCGAAGTTGTGCAATTGGTTCTCAAACGTATAGTTCCTCACCAGGAGGAGTACAAGGGCAAGTTCGCTCTAAATTAGCAAGGGCCATACATAGTTCGTAAGTTACTATCTGGAAGGGCTCTGATTTTGTTTGAGATGGATGGTCAAGAGTGGACCAAACCAATCAATTCTAATGCAGTAAAAAGATATTATGTTTGAAAGACGTCCTAATTTTTATGTTCCTTAGTTTACTCGTAATTGCCTTTGTAGTAATGTTGTTTTATAATGCGTAATTGCCTAGAACCCTTTTCCCTTTATGTACGAGCTACGTTTGACTTGAATTCCCAAAGAGTTCCCAAAGAGGGATACGTAGGCAGCCTATATCAGCTTCGGTCAAACCCTTAGGAAAATTTATCCTTCCCCTTTATGTATGAACTACGTGATGACCTGAATTCTCAAGAATGAGAGACGTAGGCGGCCTATGTCGGCATCGGTCAACC
The DNA here is from genome assembly GCF_002878395.1 of Capsicum annuum. Classification (NCBI taxonomy): domain Eukaryota; kingdom Viridiplantae; phylum Streptophyta; class Magnoliopsida; order Solanales; family Solanaceae; genus Capsicum; species Capsicum annuum. The sequence goes on from NC_061118.1 coordinate 146,306,193, forward strand.
CATTTGATTTTTCTATTAATATACCTAGCGTAGTTTGGAACTACGTTTGACCTGATTCCTGCTTTAACGGGATAGTAGGCGCCCCAACGGCTCGGTCATATAACCCCAAAAAATACAAACTGGGGCAGAATTTTTGAGAAGGAATCTCAAAAATTCACAAGAGAAGATCCACAAGGAGAATGAAGACCAACAAAGACTTCAGATCCACACGAGATGACATCATCTCACACTACTTTAAACTGGGGCAGAAATTTTGAGGAGGTCCTCAAAATTTTCACTAATATATTGAAAAATATTTCAAATTCCCCAGCACTAGAGGTCGAAGTTGATATTTGAGAATCACCACCGGTGATAAATTCTGGGAAGATTGAATCTCAATCTTTGATAAAACTTTTGGTAGAGAGCCTCGATAATATTGAATCCCTAGCAATCCTCTGTAAAACGTCGGACATTGTCAGAATCAAGAGAAAGTTGGTCGTTGAGCTAGCACATGACATGACTGACAGATATTTTCTAAAGTTATGCATGAATTTTCAAAACTATTTTCCAAAAATTAAGACTACTTTCAAAAATCAATATAAATCTTTTACTTAGTGATTGCCTAGACATCAATTGGAAGTAGGGAGCCATGGTGGAGGTACCAACATGGCGGAGTACCCAAAAGATGGCGTGGAGGAAACGGAGAATCAAAGAAGGTCAACATGGAGTAGTTTCACTCAAACTGATCATTTTTCTGTGGATACAGGGATCAATACACAAAAATGAGAATCCCTTTCAAAAATTTCCCAAGAAAATTGGGAGTCATGCCAGAGCATATAATGCTTAAGAACAGTATTTTGGGGTAGCCCAAAATGGGTTTAATACCCATTTATCGAGGATCATTTTAATTTTCCATCTCATTTCTTGAGATCATGGAAGACAAACAAAGGCGTTTTCTTTTCTTTACGAACATTGTACTTAGAATTTTTTCTAAAAATAGTCGCTAGCAAAAACAACTTCGTGTCTACTAAATATTTATCGTGAGCGCAGGTACATTCAAGGGAGTTGACACAATAAATACAACAATCAAAGGATCACTCAATAGGACGAAGAGCAAAAAGTCATCCTCAAAATTCGCCTTAAGAAAAATGGTACATGTGGAAAGCAAGACGCAGACAAATGAATTCAGATGAAACTGTTTGCATATCATTGCCAAGAGGGCCATTGCATATCATTTTCAAGAGGACCATTTCATATCATTGCCAAGAGGGTCATTTCATATCATTGCCGCTATTGCATATCATTGCCAAGAGGGTCATTTCATATTATTGCCAAGAGGGCCATTTCATATAATTGCCAAAAGGGTCATGTCATATCATTGCCAAGAGGGCCATTGCATATCACTGCCAAGAGGGCCATTTCATATCATTACCAGAGGGCCATTGCATATCATTGCCAAGAGGGCCATTGCATATCATTGCCAAGAGGGACAATTCATATTATTGCCAAGAGGGCCATTTCATATCACTACCAATAGGGTCATTTCATATCATTGCCAAGAGGGCTATTGCATATCATTGCCAAGAGGGCCACTTCAAATCATTGCCAAGAGGGCCATTCATATTATTTGCCGAGAGGGCCATTTCATATCTGTTGACACGCAAGACATAAATGCTGGCGTCGAGGATATCTCATAATTTTATGAATCAGCATTTGAATGCATCAAGAATCACACGATTTGAAGGGACGCCTTTAAGTCGGTGTCTAAAGACGGATGATATATGAGATTTTGTAGAAATTGATGATTTGAGAATCGTCTATAAGTCATATTATTTAAAATGGGATAGTGTGCTAGATCACGTATGAGTTGATAGCCTGAAGGTCATTTGTAAGCCACAACGACGTCCTAACTGGATAGTGTGCAAGATCGCCCAAAAATTGATAGTCTGAAGATTATCCATAAGTTGCAACTAAATCCTTATTGGAGAATATGCGAGATTATCAAATTGATACGTTTAAGGGTTATCTATAAGCCGCGTCATATACAAGATCGATTAGGTGCAGGATTACCCAAGGACTAATAATTTGAGAGATATCTATAAGTCATATTGTATCCAAGGTCGGATGATGCAGAGGAACACCTAAAAGCTAGCGATTGAAGGGATATCTGTAAGCTATCTCTTATCCAAGGTCGGATAATGTGCAGGATTACCTAAGATCTAGCAATTCAAACGATATCTGTAAGTTGCCTCATATCCAACATCAAATAATATGCAAGATTATTCAAAGATTGACAATTTAAAGAAAATTTATAAATCGATCATCGGCTATAACCGGAGAGGTTATCATTCCACATACAGCAAGTGATATAGGTAACCAAAAGGGTTACCATACCATCATAAGATTACACAGTTGTAAGGACCGTTCTGCATAAAGTATCATCGGTGTCCAAAAGGGCCACCTTACTTTGAAGACATATTCAACTGACAAATGGCATAATTATACAACAACAAAGAGGGTTATTGTGTTTGTTGTTGCCATTTATTTCATTCCAAATAGGTACATGAAGAGATGATTCCACTTTTCAGGCCACAACTCACGTGGAGATATGGTAAAAGACTACATACCTCTTTCGTGAATTATGTTTAGCACTAACACTTTTTGCTTAAAGCATTGTCTAGAGCATTCGAGAGGATAAAAATCTCAAATAAAAACCACAGGTGCAGATGACTTCAAAGAGGACGCAGCACAATGTGGAACTCTTTCTTAGCAGCGAAATGGGACATAGTCTAGAGGGGGACGTCAAACTCTCTGGATGCGAGCTAAAGGATGATCACCACCACCATCTAACCATACCCCTATTAGAATACATATGGGTATTTTTGGGATATTCTGGTTTTTGCTTCACCTTCGAGATATTTCTAAACTCATGTCGAGGGTAACTTTCTTCTTTCTTTAAATTAGGTGACGACACACTTAGATTTTTGGAAATTATGTCCAGGAAAGTTCTTGTCTATGGATGTGAAGGATCCCACATTCATGGTTAAGAGGTTACAAGCCTCTTTTCCACAAGTCGATCAACTTGTCACTCATTCCGAGCCAAAGATGGTCTGAAATAAAAGATTATCTTTTCTACCAATTGAGTCAAACTACAACCAGTCTGATTTCTCGAGTCTCGGGGATATGTAGGCTGAGATCTATGTAGAAAAATTGACTGCATTCCAACCTCCCCCAAATCCCTTTATTCCCCATAGCTGGTGAATTTTCTAAAAATCATGCTTTAAATCAAGCTTTGTGAACTACAAGTGGCCTGAATTCTCATGTAACCTAAGATATGTAGGAAACCTGATACCGAGGTTCGGTCATAGCTCCATGAAACTCGTGCGAAAAAACAACTTCTTTCAGATTAGAATTTGTGATCGGACAACAATTAGGAGTGTCAACCTCTCTTTGCCCAGGGTTACTTGCATTCACCCTACCCAAAGGGAGGGGGCAGTTGTTGACACCTAATTTTTACCCTCCATACCTAAGTTTAAGTCGGAGTTTCTTCGATTTTCAAATAAAATTAAAACATTTATCTTATCCGAATAATGGATTTTCAAAATATTTCCTGTACGTAATTTTGTCATTTTTAAGTAGCGATCGTATATTGTCGTATTTAATTATACGAAATTATACAATTTTGATACTTAAATATTGGTTTTACAAAGTATCGGATCGTAATCAAGGCTTACCTTGAAATAAGTTTATAATGATTTAAATCTTGATTTAATTATAATTTATCCTCAAAAAACAATTTATTCGGAGAGATAAGTATTTGATTTTATTGAATCAAAAGCTCGAAATTAAAAGAAGTGTTAATTCATTTCGAATGTTGGTTCAATTTAGTCAATTTATTAAATTTGACCTTAATTGAAATCAAATTGGCCATAATTGCGATGCAATTGGCCAATTAATTTTCAATTTGGTCAAAATTTTAATGAATTGGCCAAATCTCCAATTACATAATGCACCCAATACCCAATTAATCCAATTTCGTCCCATTTTCCAAACTACAAGCAGTGGCCCATTTCTTTAATTCTCATTACCAATCTTTTATCTGATTAACCCATACAAAACCAGCCCAAACCTTTTAAACTAAGACCAGCCCAATATAAAGCAACCTAAATAACACTCAACAACTCATTTTCAATCAGCCTAGTCCAAAGCCACTGACCCGGCCCGCCTATCTCTTGTATCATCTTCAGCAAAACCAGTACAACCATACAAAAACGTAAAAGTCCCTCAAAAACAACAACGACTCCCAACCCCAATAACCCACTTCCAAATCACGACAACAACCAGCCCTACTCGCGACCCGTTCTCAACCAGCGATGACGTGTTTCCCATATTCCCGCTCTCGTTTTGTCAGAAAAAAGCCTCGAACCTTCTAGAAAGGATGAACTGGCTTCCCCAACGTCTCATTCCTGAAAATTTCAGGATAATGGTACGAATTTGGTACATATTTGGTGGAGTTTTATTGGTTCTTGAGAGAGTTAGTTTGACCGAGAATTTTATTAGTCCACCTGTCATAAATTTCTCCAAAAAATCCAAAGTTGGTACGATTTGAACACGAAAACGGGCTGTGGAAGGGAATTCTGGGAATTCAAATTTCAAAATATCTTTTTCTAAAAATCGCAAAAGGAACCCCTAATTCATTTTCTATAAATAGATCTCTGGGGTCACTATTCGAAGGGGGGATTTTCTGAGAATTTTTTTTTGGGCTCTGAGGTGTGAAAATTTTAAGGTTTCTGCTTTTTCTTCTGATTAAAAGAGATGAGGGGTTAGAAAATTTTTTGGAATCCAAAGAAAGAAGAGGGGAAAATTTCTGAGAACGGAGAGTCTTCCTTTACAACAAAAAGTCCTCTTTTCTTTCTTCCTTTGAAGATTGGTCGTCGATCAATCAGGGGACCCAGTTTGATAATACTGATTCCCGATGGTGACTGTGAATCCGACACTAGCTCGTGGTTCTGTTTTGCTGCCCCGAAGGAGGTAAACACATTCTCGTTCTTCTAATCCCATCGTTTTCTGCTTTATCCCCCTTTCTCCATAGAATGACTTATCTGTGAATGAGGCTGGGATTGTTTGCTGTAGATGGATATGATGGCCTTAGGACTTATTTTGGATCGTTGTTGTTATACATGAATCAGTGTTCACGTTGTAGTTTTTTTTTTTAATTTGGATGCTTTGAATAAACTCCCTGTTTCGTGTTGATGGTGCTGATTAGCCACCATTTTATATTATGAAGCAGTATATACACATATATTGTTGAAATTCCGCCTCTTATTTCTAGTTTGTTATTTGGATTCAGTGTCATTTTAGCCCGTGTTGGCCTAAATTGTGCTCTTTCTCAGTTCTTCATTTTGATCCCTTTGTATGTTGCTTTGTATTGGCTTAATCATACTGTTGTTGAAGACCACTGTTTCGGCCTAACTTTCCTATTCATAGTATTTTTAATTGCATTTCAACTTATTTTTTTAAAATATAGTAAAATATCCTTCTTGTTCTGTGATTCATACTATCAATAAGAATTTTGGGTTTGGTTCGTAAATGATGTACTTTTGATCAGTTTTGTTTATTGCGGTTAGTGATATTGCACGTTTGAGTCTTTTCCAACAAGATTTGGACTAATGTCAAGCTTTCATTTCCCTGCTTTTTCACGCTCTTGTAACCATGTTTGTGGTCCCATAGTTATAAAAGTTAATTTTGTTTCCTGCTTTAGCATGATTGTGTTTAAAAAAAAAATAGATGTTTTTTCGAAGCTAGTAGCTTGGTTACTTAAACGATCTCATCTTTTGTCTCTCTGGTAACCGTGTTTATGGTCCTATTGTTATAGAAGCTAATTTTGTTGCCTGCTTTAGCATGATTGTGTTTTAAAAGATAGATGTTTTTCCAAAACTAGTAGCTTGGTTACTTAAACGATCTCATCTTTTATCTCTCTGGTTTTATAAGGAACTAGGACTTTTGAATTTTATTTGAGAAGTAGTAATTTGAATTTTGCCCTTTGCAATTTTATCTGAGATGTTGTAATTTGAATTTTTGCCCTTTGCATCTTGCTTGTGCTTGAGTTTGTCTAGCAGTTTGCCAATCAATTGGTCTATGTCAAATAAATGCTCTCTTGAAGTCATTGTTATTCCCTCCCGTGATTGAGTGCCTTTGATTAATTATAGATGACTTTTCCTCGAATTTTATAAACTGTTGTTCCTTTCACATTTTTCCTGTGTGCAAGTGTTTACATATATTCCAGTTCTCTTTGCAATTATAGTGATTTATTTATGGTCGAATTATCAAGTCAAATAGGCATAAATTTGTATTGGATTCAAATGGTTTATGCATTTTTTTCTCATTTCTG
>NC_061118.1:146315562-146375305 GCF_002878395.1 Capsicum annuum
GAGCTTTTGATTCAATAAAATCAAATACTTATCTCTCCGAATAAATTATTTTTTGAGGATAAATTATAATTAAATCAAGATTTAAATCATTATAAACTTATTTCAAGGTAAGCCTTGATTACGATCCGATACTTTGTAAAACCAATATTTAAGTATCAAAATTGTATAATTTCGTATAATTGAATACGACAATATACAATCGCTACTTAAAAATGACAAAATTACGTACAGGAAGTATTTTGAAAATTCTTTATTCGGATAAGATAAATATTTTAATTTTATTTGAAAATCGAAGAAACTCCACATTAAACTTAGGTATGGAGGACAAAAATTAAGTGTCAACAGACTTATTACATTAAAAGATCATGTAATTAAGCAAACATAAAATAATTGCATGTTTTTGCCCTTTAAAAGGAAGAGCTGGTGCATAATGTTTTATCTTATAATAAATAATAATCGAACTTACGCCTAATGAAAGACAAAAATTTAATCCTTTTTTAAAAAAAAATATATCAAACAATCTTTCTACTTCATTTGAGACAAGGGTATGGATTGTAGTGGTATGGACTGCATACACTTTATCCTTCTCAGATTCCACTTCGTAGAAATACACTTAGTATGTTGTTGTTAAGCCTTAGTGAAAGGCAGACTTGTAAGATATTATGATACAAAAATATAAATTGGAAAAAATTACTTATGAGGCAAAAATAAAAGCTTAAATAACATAAATATACACCTTAACTTACAATATTAACACAAATTTCTATCATTATAAAGTGATTACAAAAATCTCAATTTTTTAATGTATCTCAAAATATATTGAGTATATTGTTGTTGTTATGCCTAGTGAAAGGCAAGACTTGTAAGATATTCAACAACAACAATAATATACTCGGTATATTTCCACACAGTGTGGTCTAGGGAGGGTAGAGTATACGTAGTCCATACCATTGCCTCAGATGAAGTAGAGAGGTTGTTTTGTATAGAACCCCAGCTCAGGACAGATAACAAATATAACAAAAAACATAAAAGTACACAACTAACAAGGGGTGACACATCGCTACATAACAAAAAAACAAGACACCAACAAAGTAATATTATAAACTTGCTATACGAAATCATACCACAACACCATGAACAAGAGTCTATACGACACTACATGCACTATAATACAAACAACGTACTCTTTCCTGCTATTACGAATGTACTCCTACCTACTAACCTTTTACCCTAATTCGTGTCCTCCATACCTTTCTATCAAGGGTCATGTCTTCCGTAAGTTGTAACCGCCCCATGTCCTGCCTAATCACCTCCCTCTAATATTTCTTTGGCCTACCTCTACCCCGCCTACAACTATCCATAATCAGTCCAATATTTCTTCGGCCTACCTCTACCCCGCCTACAACTATCCATAATCAATCTCTCATACCTCCGAACTGGAGCATCCGCGTCGCTTCTTTCATTTCTAACCTTATCTCTCCTGGTAAGTTCACACATCCACCGCAACATCCTCATCTTCGCCACTTTTAATTTTTGGATGTGGAAATTATTAACTAGCCAGCATTTCGCTCCATACAATATAACCGGACGGACTACCACTCTGTAGAACTTACCTTTAAGCTTTGGGGGCATCTTCTTACCACTATCGAGGTGAGCCGTCATTTAACCATGTTGCATCAATATGGTGCGAGACATCCTCGTCAATCTCACCATTCCCTGAATCATAAACCTAAGATACTTGAAACTTTCCTTCTTCTGAATGTCCTGAGAATCCAACTCCACAACTACATCATCCTCATGCGGCAAATCACTAAACTTCCATTTCAAGTACTTCGTCTGGGTCCTACGTAACCTAAAGCCCTTTGATTCAAGAGTTTGTCTCCAAACCTCCAACTTATCATTAACTCCACCCCCGAGTCTCGTCAATTAGTACAATATCATCAGCAAATAATATTCACCAAGACATCTCCCCTTGCGTATGTCGCGCCAAAATATTTATCACCAAGACAAATAAAAATGGGCTAAGAGCCGATCCCTGGTGTAAACCTGTCAAAATAGGAAAGTCCTCTGAATCTCCTCATATAGTCCTCACACGAGTCTTCGTGCCATCGTAACTATCCTAAATCGACCTAGTGTATACCACGAGAACCCCTCTAACCTTCAAGCACTTCCATAAAATCTCCCTAGAAACTTTGTCATACGCCTTCTTAAGATCAATGAACACCATTTACAAGCCCTTCTTCCTCTCCCTATACTGCTCCACTAATCTCCTCACGAGGTGAATCGCCTCAGTAGTCGAGCGACCTAGCATGAAATCGAACTAATTCTCAAAAATGGTCACGATCCTCCTCAGCCTCAACTCTACCACCCTCTCCCAAACCTTCATGGTATGACTCAATAATTTAATATCCCTGTAATTGTTGCAACTTTGAATGTCTCCTTTGTTCTTATATAATGGAATCATCGTACTCCATCTCCAAGCTTCGAACATCTTTACCGCCCTAAAAATGATGTTAAACAACCTCAGCATCCACACCAAATCTGACCCGCCCTTGCGTTTTCAAAAATCCACCGAAAATCTCGTCTGACCCGGTCGCCCGACCTCTACGCATCCGTTGAATCGCGCCCTTGACCTCCTCCACCTTGATACGCCTACAATAACCATAATCACGACACTTATCTGTGTTCTCCAAGTCCCCCAATACAAGGCCTTTGTCCTTGTCGTCGTTCAGAAGTCTATGAAAATAGGTCTACCACCTCCTCGTAATTAGGGCATCTTCCACCAACATTTTACCATCATCTCCCATGATACACTTCACTTGGTCAAGTTCATGGGCCCTCTGCTCTAGCCTTAGCAAGCCTATACAACTTCTTATCCTCGTCTTTTTCCTCTAAAGCTGCATACAAACTCGACTTATAAGATATTGTAATACAAAAAATGTATTATGTATTTTTGTTAATTGTATCAGAAACTAATTATATATTTTAATAGATTCAAAATTAAGATTTTCACTAATTAACTAAAACGTCAAATTATTTTATAATTAAACTCCAAACTATTGAGATTTATGTTGTTTTCCCAAAATAAAAACGGGCAAAAATGCAAATGAGCTGAGCAAGCCATTCGCAAACCGAGCCCAGCCCATTAGCATCTCATCCCCAACTGTCAAGCAAACAGTTTCCAGGGTATATATGTAAATTCGAAACCAAAAACCTTCGCCGGCGGACGGGGCAGAGACCCTCTGCCGCAATATCCCCCTCTTTCTCTCTCCATAGCTCACATTTCTTCATCGGAAAACCATGAATTGAATTCAAGAAATCTTCAATTCTTGTTCTTGTTAAACCCATCATGAATTATTATTAGCTCACAAAGAAACACAATCTTAGCTGGCCATGGAAGAGGGAACTCAAATTCTCGAGATCAATTTGATCTCTGCTCAATCCCTCAAAACCCCTGTCACTAACTTGCGCCGTATGCAGACTTACGCTCTTCTCTGGATTGATCCATCCACCAAGCTCCGTTCCAAGATCGATAATGTCGGTGGTGAAAACCCTACCTGGAACGACAAATTCCTCTTCCGCGTTTCCCCAGAGTTTATTTCCGGTGAAACTTCCGGCGTGTCAGTTGAAATCTACGGCGTCGGTTACATCAAGGATTTTCTCATCGGTACTGTTCGTTTACTGATTAGTAATTTTCTTAACGGAACTAGTAGTACTGCGACTCCGGCTTTCACAGCGGTACAAATAAGACGACCTTCTGGAAGATTCCATGGAGTTTTGAACATTGCTGCTTCGTTTAGTGCTGATTCTTCGTTGTTGAATGGGTTATCTGCTGTCTGTTTCCGTGATTTGATGCAAGAGAAAGAGAATGGTGGTCGATGGCGGCGACGCCGTCTTAGCCGTATAGGCTCGAAACGGAGTGAGGTATCATCAAGCGGCGAGTATTGCGATTTCTCCGACGGCACTGATTCGACGACTTCGTCTTCGTCGTCGTCAGCGGCGATGTCAACGGCGTTGAAAGATTGGAACTGTGTACGAAAAGTTGCAGCGATGGCGGGAAAGAAAGATGTGAAATCTGACGCTGGAGGTTTGTTGTGTGGGTTGATGATGCAGAAGAAGATTCAACTGCGTTCGTTGGATCAGAATTCGGGATTCTGGGAAGAATCATTTGAGAAGGAAAAATAATGAACGGTCATGATTTCCTATTACGCAAATCAACGGTGATGATCAACTGCATTAGTAAAACTTTTTGCTATAACATCATAAGCAAATTTAACAACACATTGACCACTAATCACTATAGTCCAGTTCATTTTCAAAAGATTTCCAAAACAAAATTCCATCCTTTGGATCTCCTTAATTGCAGATTTCACCCATTCATTTGTGTTTTTTCCATCGAAATTTTGTGGTTACTTTGGATTAGCAGTTAAAAACAGTTTGTGGTGTAATATAGATTTGTAGCTTTCTTTGTTCTTGATTCTGCCTCGAATCAAACTGCTATTTTCTGTTCCCTTAGTATATGGACTCAGAAGCTCAAAATGTAATTGATCATATAGTATAATGCAGTTGAGTATCATATCTTTTGGGTTGGAGAGAAAATTATTGATGTATAATGAGTATTGATGGTCCTTAGCTAAGAGGTTTCTTTAATCCGTCTTGAAAAAGAATGTCACGGTACGATAATTAGAAAAAATCATTTTTTTTTTTTTTTATCCGGTTCGTAATCATACAAACATTGAAGACTTATTTTGGATTACAAATTTTTTTGTTTTATTTTAAATACGTGTCAAGTTAAAAGGTGGGTTAGATAAAATGTGAGTATTAAGAAGGCCTTGGAATAGGATTTTCTTTCAACCTCAGCCTCAAAACAGCAACCCCTTTTACCGAGATTTACTACGTGTCTATGAGAGATTGGTTTGGTTGGGGGAATAGAACTTGTATTTTTACCTTACTATGGTGTTACGAGAAGGCGAATTACCCACAACATATGCGCATCCATTGTTCTTTTCGTCATCTAAAAAATAGTATACTGCTTATTCGCACCAAATACCATAATAAACTAGTATAATTTATTAATAATTAAATTCTAATAAAGTAAAAAAGTTACGAGTTAATTAATCATAATAAAATACTAAAATTTATATGAGAAAAAATTGGTGGAAAGCATTTCTCTTTTTAATAAATTTTACAAGACATGAATCAGTATTAAATCGAGATCCGACTAACAAAGCTAAAAATTTTATTTAAAAGCTTCAAAATATAAAAAAAATATAAAAAGAAGCTAAAAGAACTCCACCCTATTATATTATATATATATAAAAGTTATTTTAATTTTATGAATATAATATATTTTTTTCAATAAAAAAGGCTCAAATGAAACCTCCTTGTAGCTCTCAACTCTAATATAAATATCATTGTTGGAGGAGATATCGATTGTTGGGCGAGAAACTAACAAATAAGATTTCAAATATTAGTCAAAATTCATTTAATTGACATCCGTAGAATATGAAAATTATATTTTTCTTCGTAAAAAACAAGTGCTTCATTGCGAAGAAACCCATAAAATACACAAGAAAACAAAACATTTTTTTGGGGGGGATGGGAGGGATATAAAACAAGTGCTTCATTATGAAGAAACCCACCTTAGACTATACAAGTAGTTAGAAATGAAACAAGAGGGAGAAAGATAACAAAAGACACTATAGTACAAAAGTTAGAAGGGGGTTAATCATACTAGTGTTTTTTTCTTTTATATCTTTGTTTTGAAGTGGGGATAAAAATTATCAAAACAATAATTAATATATATAATATAGGAGTAATAATTTTTTTAAAAAAGTGAATGAATCTTGGTGAGACCCCCCAAATCACAACCACCATAAGGGAAATATGTATTTAGCCTTTGGGATATCTTGGTCTCTGGTCTAGTCTGGCATCCAAACATTCTCTTCCATAATATCGTTTAATTTATATTTTTTCCGTTTCAATTTATATGATAATATTTAATTTTAACATAATTCTTTTTAAAATAACAATATTTACATGATAGTCAATTAAATTCTTAAGGTTAAAAAAATAAAATATTAACATATGATATTTTTTTAGGATGTATTTAAAAAAATGTATCATATAAATTGAAACGGGAGATTACTATGCCTCCATTGTTTTCTCTTCTTTGTTCTGTTTCCCACATGTTTTGATTGTCTTTACTTAAATACTTTTACTTTTTCCTTAATGTCAATTCTCAACTCATCACTACGTAGACTATAAGCATTTTAAGTTTTATTCAAATCAACAACCTAACTTTCTTGATTTCTTTCTTCCATATCCCCCACTCCCATGTGATGCACCTGCCTATTTATAGATCATACCTAGATACTTTGCACTTCTAAAGATAAAACCATCATGAAAGTTTTATGATCAGGTGATCTTTTCTGATATGTCTTTTAATTCATCTGTTCATAAACATAAATATTTCTGAGTTGAAAACAGTTATCACAATTGTACATCATTATAAACACCGTGAGAGGTGATGTAGATACGTGATGATAACTATCTTTATATGTAATTAGATGTTTCGAGAGTTTTCTGCTCCTCATTTTTTCATAATTATGGTGTTTTTATTATCCCATGAGTGAAAATATATTTGATCTAGTCTTCAATCACAATATAATTGTAAAAACTAAAGATTATAAAAAAAACGAAAAAATCGAAAGAACCGACTAAAACTCAAATCGAAAAAATTAATTTTATGTTAGTTTGATTTGGTTTATAGTTTTAATAAATCGACATGATTGGTTTGATTTTATTTTTTTTTAATAAAAGCTAAACCAACCCGACTTATATACACCCTTACTTATAAATAATGTATTCACGTGAATTCAATAATTATGTTTGAACTTATAAGTAATGTATTCATGTGAATTCAGTAAATTACGTTTAGACCACAAGGAATTCACTACATGTTTTTAAATATTTGATTATGAGCATAGCTACAATTTTATTCTGACTTGAAGTTGCTATAGAAATCTAAAAAAAAAATTATTGGATCGTAGATTCATTTCTGTCTAAAAATAAAATCATCTTTGATAAGGTGCATTTCACCTTTCATATATGAATTCAAGGCATGAATTAGATTAGTCAGAACTCAAACACGAACACTAAAACACCTATGGATTAATGGTCTATCAAACTTATAACATGGTCTCTACTGTTACCTAGAGGGTAAGCTAAGTACAAGACTACAAGAACTTAAGATAATTAACGTTTGGCATATGTATAAAGTATACATTATGCATGGAATAAAATTGCTGAAATTGACAAGACATTGCAGCCCTCATCAATTGATTGCTCCCCCAAATATGATTGCAACATTCGACTAATACACTATAAAGTCGAATGGCTGACATTTACTATAGTGGTTAAAAGGTCTACCAGGTTAATAATATTATAATTGTTTGTTGTACATCTGTAATCATACAATTAATACTCATCTTTACAAGTGTCTTTTAAGCACCCAATTTCTTGCATGTCTTGGTCAGGAGTTTTTAAAGCACTTAAGTCATTTGTGCTTAGCGTAAGAAGACAAAATTAAGAATAGTTTTTGAATGTTAATTTGATTATAAACTATTGAAAGTGAAACATGAGTCATTTGTGACACAAAAAAAAGTGTTGGCTGGAAAGAGGTGTTAGTCATGTTACAAATTTATTGATTATTATAATATGGTTTTGTACAGTAGCGGAACCAAGTTTTTCATTGAAAGGATTCAGAAGTAACTATACGAACTAGTCGAAGGGAGTTCAATATCTACTATATATACATAAAAATATTTTTAACTATGTAAAAATAGTATAATTTTCGAACGAATGGGGTTCGGATGATCCTGAATTGTATGTGGCTCCACCAGTGGCGTGCCCACTACTCACTTCTGCTACTTTCAGCTCTCTTAGCTACTTTCTATTTTTTTGTTTCTTTGGGGGTCGTTTGGTAGGAGGTAATTAAGTGGATTATCTCGGTTTAGAATTTGATGTTAAATTTATCTTACATTTAATTTAGGTATATATTAGTTAAAATCAGAGTTATATATAATCCGATCTTATGTAGAAAGTGGGATATGTGGATATCTTGAGTTTTAGTTTCAGAATTATAATCTCAGGATATCTCCATTTCATTCCAAACAATCCTTTAGTTATTTAATTAAAAAGAATGATTTTTTTTTACTTTCTTTATATATTGTTACTTAAATGTCATGCTAATTAGGTTAAAGTTCATTTGAGATCAATGTCATTTGTATGGACCCAATGGACAGTGTTTATGCATTTTTTAATAACTTCTTCCCTTAAAAAAAAATAGTGGCATCTATTTACTAGTTTTTTAAAATGGTTTCTGATGTTTATACTAGAATTCAATTAATTCTAATTTATGTTGGATTGAATTCATTCAGAATAACATCTGATTTTTTTCATATCTAAAGCTCGAAATTGAAACATCTAATAAAGAAGTAGCAGACCTAGCAATTGTACCACATTCTTTGAGTAATTGAAAAATATGCTATTTTCAATTTATGTATTCTAATATCAATAATTTCGCGTTCGATTCTGTTTTAATTGGACCTTCTCGTATTTCTTTTACAACGAAAAAACAAACTATTTCCGCTACCCTCCAAGAAAAAGAAATAGAATTAATTAATTAATTAACTAATATAAATTTTGTACCCTGTCTCTGATCATATTTTTTTGTTTCAATCGAGATCAACATTGGACCACATATTGTGCAAGTTCAATGTTCTATTCCTTTCTTTTGTTTTAGGAAAAATGATCAAATTTACTCCTTTACTTTAAAAAAATTAATTAAGTATATCTTTTGTTATATTTTGGAGTTAAATTTATCCTTATTTTTATATTTTAAAGTTAAATTTATCTTTTTATTTTAAAAAATTAGCCAAATATGCCCTTCATCGGGTCAAATTTACCCCTCTACTTTAAAAAATTACTCAAATATACCTTTCTTCCTACTTTGAGTCCAAATTTACCCTTGATTTCATATTTTGGAGTCAAATTTACCCTTGTTGTTAAGAAACTTTTCATATGTACCCTTTTTTAATAGAAAAAGATCAAATCAATGTTAAATACCTCATTTTAAAAAAATAAAATACACCTTAATTTAACCCGTCTGATCTGACTCAAGCCACAAAAAAGACACAAATAAATATACCCTCTTTAATTTTGTTGACCAATTTTTCAATGTGATTAAGCCACCAGATATTTATCAGGCATAACTCATGAAAAATTGATTCGCATCCGTGCAAACATAAAGAAATATATTTCTCTCACAGTTCGTGGATTTACATCAGTGCAAAACTCATGAAAAATGACACTTGACGATCTAATGCAATAGATTAGGCACATTGAATATTTCTCAGGATGATTGAGTTAAGAGGTATCCCTATGTGTCAATCGGACATCTCTTCATTCATATATCTTTATATGCAATTTAGATCTATATAATTTTTTCATCATGTTATTCGCTCAGAAAATTTATTCATTGGTTCTAAAATTTTGATGCACATAATTGCATACCAAATTTTGAAATTCGAACATAATTGAACACTAAGTTTGTAATAGACGTTTTCTCAAGTTTTATGCTTCTCCGCTATCCCACTCCATTTTACGTTTTTTTTTTTTCATTTGTAAACATCAGTCAGTGTTGCACATTGAAAGAGAAGTATTTCTGTTCGTTGGAAAAATTCAACCAACAGAACTGAGGGAGATATATATTTATTTGTATATTTTTTATGGATCAGATCGAGCGAATTAGATAAGGATGTGATTTATTTTTAAAAATTAGATAATTTAAGATTGATTTGGGCTTTTCTGTTAAAGAAAGGTTATAAGTAAAAAGTTTTTTATCCATAAGGGTAAATATGAACTCAAAGTATGAAGTCAAGTGTAAATTTGACCTCAAAGTATGACGAAGGGTATATTTAGTCAATTTTTCAAAGTAGAGGGATAAATTTGGCCCCAAAATATGACGACGGGGGCAGATTTAACCACAAAGAATGACGAAGGAATATTTAGCTAATTTTTCAAAGTAAAGGGACAAATTTGACCCTTTTCCCTTTGTTTTATCCCATGGAGTTTTCCTAACGTACTTTAATATTAGAATACATTTAAAAAATATTAAGTAATTAACTAATGATAAGAGTATTTAAAAATCTTCTTTATGTATTTTTCGTTGATTAAGTAGCAAAAAGTAGCAGTATTTATTATGCATATAAACTTAATTGTGGATGTTCATTTACTAATCCTAAAGCTTACGAGTAATGTTGCTACTAGTGGGCAGCTTGATAGTTTTGCAAACAAATTCAAAAAGCAGCTTACAAGTAGTTTTGTAAATAGATTTCTGCAAGCAGTTACAGATATCTTTGAAGCAGATTTCTATAAGCAACTTACAAGTAACTTTGCAAGCAAGTTCTATTGCAAGTACTTTGCAAACAAGTTCTATTGCAAGTACTTTGCAAACAAGTTTCTGCAAGCAACTACTGATATCTTGCAAGCAAACTTCTATAAGCAGCTTACAAGTAGCTTTGCAAACAGGTTTCTGCAAGCAGCTACAGATATCCTTGCAAGCAGATTTCTATAAGCAGCTTTGCAAACAAGTTCTATTGCAAGCAACTTACAATTAGCTTTGTAAACAGGTTTCTGCGAGTAGCTACAAATATCTTTGCAAGCAGATTTCTACAAGCAACTTACAAGTAGTTGTGTGAATAGGTTTCTGCGAGCAACTACAGATATCTTTGCAAGCACACTTCTATAAGCAACTTACAAGTAACTTTGCAAGCAAGTTCTATTGCAAGCAGCTTACAAGTAGCTTTGCAAACAGGTTTCTGCGAGCACCTCCAAATATTTTTGCAAGCAGATTTCTATAAGCAACTTACAAATAGATTTGCAAACAGGTTTCTGCAAGCAACTAAAGATATCTTTGCAAGCAGATTTGTATAAGCAACTTACAAGTAACTTTGCTGCAAGCAGCTTACAGTTAGCTTTGCAAGGAAACTCCAAATAAATAGATTACAAGTGGCTTAGCAAGGAAACTCCAAATAAACAGATTACAAGTGGCTTGGCAAACAAGTTCCTACGAACATCTTACAGATAGTGTTGAAAGTGAATCCTTATACAAATAGCATTGCAGCAAGTTCCTACAAGCCGTTTACAAGTAGCTTTGCAAGCTACTTATATTCTTCTACAGATAAAACTATTCAATTCATTTGCATACCAATTTGAAATCGAATAATATATCAGCCACGCACTCTTTCTACTCATCTGTCATATTTACTTTATAATAATTTTTATTTCATAACATTACCAAAATCCAGAACGAAAGGAGAAGTGACACTACGTGTACATTAGGTAGCCTGAAATTAATTATTACTGTTAAATTTAATCATGTCATATTAGTATATTTTTAATATTTCATTAATTTGAGAGATGAAAATGTCATCTTTTTACACGACCTTTCAAAGAAGGGCCCACGAGCTTTCACTATCACATATAGTTTTAATTAATGTTAATCGTTGGTATTATTATGCCTGCAGATCTCACAAGCCAGTAAACAGAAAAAGGCAACAGAAAGGAGATTATTGTTATTAGCAGTAGCTGTTCTCATGTTGTAACATGTCTTCATCAGTGACTTTAAATATTAGTAAATTTTTTAATAAATAGTAATAAGTGTTTGTCTTGAAAGAATTGTTGAAAATTAAATTGCTTATGTTACTGCTAACTAGAGTAATAAATAGTTTAGTTGTACATAGCAAGAGTCTCTATTTTGTTTAAATACAGTTAGATATTTTAGATTTTTTAATTTTATCCTGCATCTACAGATTTTCTATTCTAAAATTAGCTATTTAAAGCTCTCCATAATAAAATTAAAATTAGAAAAAAATCAATTATTTTTCCAACTGTTTTTACTGCACGTTTTTTTTTAAAATCAACAACAATTTAAAAAGACATAACGATGGATGCCATGCACCATGCCTCCCCTCCCTAACCCAACCAAAATAATGGGGCCAATATAGGTCTTCTTAATTTATATTTTGAAAGCTCAATCTCAACAATAGAAGGAAAAAAAAAATATATGAATAGCTCAAGCTCTCTACTTGTTTTTTTGTTTTCCACTTATTATCTGATATTTACGTATATTAAAGTCCGATTTATTTAGATTTGTACATTGTGGGGCTTATTTTATCGGGCGATGCTTCAACATAATTTTTTTCTTATCGAGCCTAGACATCCCACCAGCATGTTAATTGGCAGCTCTCTGGTTGTAATGTACGTCCCTATTTGGTTGCAAACAAATGTGGTCCTAAATAAGTGCATTATATTGACGTTAAAATAAGCTTTAAATTTCTGTTGTAACTTTAGTGAGCATGTTGGAGATGTAAGTAATAATTAAGAAAATATGTGGTACCTCTTAACTCTATAGTTTGTTTCTTTTTTTCCTTCTTCAGATTTGTCTGTACTTCAGCACCAATAAATTGTTGGGGCTCAACAAGTACATAACATCATAATTCACAATCTATTACTCCAATTTCTACTACAGTACTTATTAACTTTCTTTTTCTTTTTTCTTTATTGTCTAGTTACTTCCATATCTAAGCAATCCTAGCAGCTACTAGTGATGGACAATTGGACATTCATTGTGGAGCAAATTCCAAGAAAATCCACTTGGGGTGCTTATGCTTTGTGAATCATTGCATACAAGGTCAGCTTTTGTGTTTTATCATAGAAATATCAATTACTAGTACATTATATGGTGGGATGAAATACTTTTAGAGATAGTATTTTTGATACGTCTAAAGCTGAAATATCACTAAAAACAAAGAAAAAAGAAATGTGTTTTTTTCAGGGCTTTTAGTAAAACACTTCTATTTGAAAGTTCTAACTAGTCCAAATTTTACTATATTTACCTGTTAAAGAAGTGGATGAGAGATTCAAAGATGTATGTGCCTAGTTTTTAAGGTTATATTACACATATGGCAATGTAAATAAAGAAAGAAAAAACCTCCATCCATTTAACAATATCTGTCCACTATATTAAAAATACATGTCCAATAATATTTGTTCAATTTGAAAAATCAATTGTTAATTTATCCTTTTCTACTCATTTTATCTTTGCTATTAAAGACTATTCGTCACTCAATGTATTTTCTAAGACACTAATTTTTTTAGAGATAATACATCAAAACCTCCTTGAACTTGTCCCGACAACTTAGTTTAGCACTTAAACTTTACGAATAATTATTTACCCCCTTTAACATCTTTAAAGTGAATTAATTCCAACCCTAATGATGCCGTGACAATTTTTTTTTAAAAAAAAGGAAAAAAAATATGAATTTTTATTTTTTTATTTTTAAAACGCCTACTAATATATATATATATATAAAATTTCTCTCCTTCTTCTTCTACCCCCATCCCACCCCATCCTAATCTCCTCCCAAACTCGCCAGCCACCACCACCTGCGCTCCCCTCCAAAATCTAACCCCAATTGCTTCTCCAATTACCAAATCATATCCCTACCTCCAATTTCTCCTCCTTCACCCCCAATAAAAAAAGAAATGAAATTGAATTTGAAAATTAAAAAATTGACATGATTTGAATGTTTGGTTGTTGATTTTTGAGAATTTGGTGTTCATTTGATCGAATTTACCAGGTGGTTGAGTTTTTTATCACTATTTTATGGTATTTTTTATGGTGGTAATGGAGTTTTCCGGCAAAAATAAAAATATATATATAATATTTATATATATTTTACTTATATTTATAAAAAATATTTTAAAAATACTTTATTTACGTGGCTCCGACGTGGCGCTGACGTGTCAGCGAGTGTGATGCATTCTCCCTCATGAGAGTGGTATTATATATTAAGGGGTGAAATTAATTCACTCCAAAGATGTTAAGGGGTAAATAAATGGAAGGTTAGTTTAAGTGATAAAGTAAGTTGGGAAGACAAGTTCGGAGAGGGGTTGATGCATTATCTCAATTTTTTATTATATTCAAATGGTGGTATGGTAAAATAACTCATATTATTTATTGTTTCTTAATCAATATGATAAGTCAATAGTAGACTACTATTATTGAACGAACAAATTTAAATGTATTGAAAATGCTATTGGGCCGAGTTCACCCATAAGGAGATCGAGTTAATTAGTCTTTTAGCCCATTAGATTGTCGTCCTTCTTAACCCTAACTCTTATGAATTAATACGTCACACTTTATGAGAATTTTCGATGATCTGTGGCACGAGATGTGGTTGCTGCGCATTTGTTTCCGACTATGAAGAAATCCGTAAGTTTCCTAAATTAGTATTTACGATTCAAATGCTACAACATGAATTTTTATGGTTTTATAATTTGAATGTAGCAAAGGGTGACAACGTTACCGATATGAGTTGTGGTGGAACGATCATGAGTTGTGGTGGAACGATCAGGACCTCTTCATTCTTAATCAAGGTCCCAAGTTCGAGTTGCTAGAAGTCACATTCAGAAATGAGCCGTAAAATGTGCAAATCTAAATTTAATCAAATTTCTATACAGATATCGAATGAATGAGAAGTAAAAGTTGACTAAATCGGCAATTTCTCGTAAGTACATAATACAACCGGCAGACGTTGTTTACTAAACTTTTCTATATAATTGAATACAACCACACAAAAAGCAAATTAAATAACTAAAAGAAAGAGAAAAACGTAACCTAAAACAAGTGAGAATTTGAAGATGTGACAAAAGAATAAAGGGACATTAATTAGGTAAAGTAAAGCTATTGGTGGAAACTGGAAATCCCTATGACAAACCCAAAAAATAAAATAAAACGAAACCCACAATTTCTACAAAAGCAAATAAGAGAAGCAACGAAGATTGCTTTATTAGTGGGACATAGATACACTATCCTTATATGTGTTGGCAAAGTATATTCCATAAATATGTTGAAAATAAAAATAAATTGAAGAAAAGAAGCTAATGAATAAGCTGCTATTAATGTAAATAAACAGGAAATATTCATAACGGAGGTGTATATCGTATAATGACAAAACGTCTTCTCTATGAAAACCAAATTTTCATTTATTGATTGGTGGGTGAAACACATTTAAAGGGTTAATAATATTATAGCATTGGGTAGTCGTGATAAAACTTTTAAATACCCAATAATAATATTTACTAGTGAATTTGGTATCTTTTTCGTTTAACCTTTGCCCTTAAAGATTATATTTATAACACAGAGAAACAAGGGAAGAAAGTAAAAGAATGAGGAGAAGAAGGATAGGAAATGACATAAAAATCGTCAAAGGTTACAAGTGTAAGTGGCAAGGTATTAGGGATCGTTTGATATGAGGTATAAAGAATAAATAGTCTCAGAATAATATGAAAGATTATTTTATCTTATATTTGACGAGAGGTATTAATTTGTATTGAAATTATTTTGTCCCATCATTTACTCTCTAATGATTGGATAGGATAAGAAATAACTCTTTCCAACCAAACAATCCCTTATTTTTATCTAATGGCCTCGAATCAATATCTTAAATAGAAATTGTCTTTGATTTAATGTGCTTTTACTTTACCTCTATAGTCAATTGATTAATTTGAATTAATCTTAACGGATATCAAATATTGGGTGGAGTTTTAAAAAACA
This sequence comes from Capsicum annuum, assembly GCF_002878395.1. Classification (NCBI taxonomy): domain Eukaryota; kingdom Viridiplantae; phylum Streptophyta; class Magnoliopsida; order Solanales; family Solanaceae; genus Capsicum; species Capsicum annuum. The sequence continues at coordinate 146,331,248 of NC_061118.1, forward strand.
AAAAAATGACCACAAAAGTTTGATGTGATGAGTAAGACAGCATTATAACTATTTAGAGAGTTTTCTGGATTGTGGCCAAAACCCCAATGTTTTTTCTTCCCCCATTAAAACCCCCATTTCAATTCCTTAAAAAACACCACTCCCCTCTTCCCCCACCCCACCCCACCCACCCCACCCCCTCTGTGTTCCTTCCCTCTATGCCCTATTAAAATACCGCCCTTCTGCGTCACACTCCAGTGCCTCTTTAAGTATTTTTTGGGTTAGCTAACAAAACATAAAAGAGGAAGAGAGAGACATCAAGAAAATCCCCTTTCTTTTGTTTCTCTCTTGCTCTATCTATGTCAAGTTTAGATGTGTTTTGTGCTGTAAAAATCCAATCTTTACCATTTTCTTTTATGTTTTGAGCAATAATCTTGAATACCCATTTTTTCCTTCTGGGCTGTTGGGTGTTTTTGTTTAGTGTTCATTGCTGTTTTCCTCACTGTTTTACTGGTAAATCTTGGGGATTTTCAGCAATCTGGCTTGACTCATTGGTTTGGGAGCTGGTGAAGGAAGGTCTTTTAGCAAAGGTATAGTCTTTGATTTCATTCATTTCAAGAAAAATTGGTTTCTTGAAAAATGGAGTTTTGGGGGTATTGAGATCTATCTATTTGACAACTATTTCCTTCTTGTATTTGCTTAGGTTTATGATTTATTATGTTCTATGGATTGTTCTGTACTGTTTGCGTAGTTTGTCCTTTGGGACAATATGTTCTTGTTTTTTTAATGTATATATGTGTGCTAACTAAACTGTTTAAGGACTTGAGGTTTCATTTGAAATCTATGAAAGTGGTGGTGCTTTCTGGATTAGCTAAATCCATTTATTGTATATTTTGGGGGATACTGTATGTTCTTTTCACATTTTTGTGTCTCTCTTCATTAAATGCTTTTTAACTTTTAGTGGTGAAATATTGGAGGTGGGATTTTCCCTTTTTTGCTTGTAGGTACTAGGACAAGGTGGCTGATCTGTTTATATATTTGTTTCCTTGCATTTAAATCCCATCCTATCCTATGTATATGAGGCATAAAACACTTACCTTTGTGAGTTTAATCCAAGTGTCCTCAATTTTGCAATGAAGAGTTGAACTAAAAAGAAAGATCTTTTGGTTGTATCTGTAAACTTGTTCTGTAGTTATCTTTCTCTAATATTGGTTTTCTTTTACTTCCTTTTGAAAGAAACACTGATACTCCTTGTCATTGCATCATTCTGTTGGTTTTTCTTTTTCTCTTGTGAATTTGGCAAGTCTCTTTTTTTTTTTCACTTTTGTTGGATATAAGTAACTTGGTTGCTTGGGATCGAGGTTTCTTATGTTAAGTGAACATGGTTGAACTACAACATCACTATTGACCTTTTAAAGAGATGCATGCATAGAATTTATTCATGCCTGCTCAATCTGCTTTAAATTATTGAGCAATAGTGTTTTGCAATGTACAATCTGGCCTAGGTCTTGTGATACATTTCTTGTTTATCTTCCTCACAAATATATTAGTTTCATGCTTTAGGTTTTGATATCAGATGATGGTCTTCCTCACTCAATTTTTCATTTTTATTTTGCTTCTAGTTTTTTATCCCTTTCCGTCATCATGGAAGGGGAAACTTCTTGGGTCAGTCATTCCTCAGATTATGTCGCACCAGACATGGTGGAGTTTGATTTATTTTCGGAGCTTAACGATGAAGACAATAGAGAAGCTTCCTCAGTTCCTATGGATTTGATACTGCCTGATGATTTATTGGAACGGATATTGGCCTATCTTCCCATTGCTAGCATTTTTAGGGCAAGTTGTGTGAGTAAAAGATGGAATGAGATAGTGAAGTCAACGAGGTTCTCATGGAACTTCTCTCAGGTGCTGTCTCAAAAACCGTGGTACTTTATGTTCACAAGCTCAGAGGAGCCGGTTGGTTACGCCTATGATCCTTCTCTTCGAAAATGGTATGGTATTGAACTCCCTTGCATTCAGACATCCAATTGGTTCATCGCTTCTTCATGTGGATTAGTTTGTGTCATGGACAATGACAGTAGAAGCGAGCTATATGTTTGTAATCCAATAACCAAATGCTGCAAGAACCTGCTGGAGCCTCCTGGTGTCAAGTTTTCTGATTACAGTGCATTGGCCATCTGTGTAAACAAGAAAACTTCTTGTTACAGTGTCGCCATTGTTAAATCTAAGCAAGTACCAGGTAACTTCGTTCAGTGGGATCTCTCAATCCACATATACGATTCTGGAACAATGATGTGGTTTACCCCTTTGACTGAGGTTCTAACAGGCTGGAGAGGTGGGGATGAAAGCGTCATCTGTGATGGTGTTTTGTACTTCTTAATTTACGCGACTGGAGGTGGTGATCCAGGCAATCGTCATGGTCTGATCACTTACAACCTCTCAAGCAGATCATCAAATGGTTCTTTAATTAGGACTTTCATTCCTGTGCCGTGTTCTCTAACGTGTGGTCGATTAATGAACCTCAAGGAGAAGTTAGTAATGGTGGGAGGGATTGGGAAACCAGATCGGCCTGACATAATTAAGGGGATTGGCGTATGGGTACTTAGTGGGGAGGAATGGCAAGAAATTTCCCGAATGCCGCATAAGTATTTTCAAGGTTTTGGGGAATTTGATGATGTTTTTGCCAGCAGTGGTACAGATGATCTCATATACATTCAGAGTTATGGAGCTCCTACCCTTCTAGTTTTTGATGTGAACCAGAAACAGTGGAGGTGGTCTCAGAAATGTCCTGTGACAAAAAGGTTTCCCCTTCAGCTCTTTACTGGTTTCTGCTTTGAGCCAAGGCTTGAGGTGTCCCCCTGAGACGCGTTGCTGCATTTCAATTGATGTGGATTGGTGCACCTTAGAATCCAATCTTCATTTCCTTTCATGTCTTTTGATTTTGTACTCCTTTTGTTGTTCTTTTCTTCCCTATCTCCTCTCAGTGCAAAGATTTATGTGTTCTTGAAAGGTTTATACATGTACCAGCCGATGAGGCTGCTAATTTATGAAATGAGAATATTATTAATTTTTTGGGTAGTCTGAGACACTCATTTCAGCTTCCAAAGGGTTATTATTACTATGTTTATGTTGCTTGGATATTTCAAAATCGTTGCCGCACTCATGTTGGATCCTCATGTGCTACTTTTGAAAGATCCGACACTCTTGTTTGACATTTTGCCGCCCTCATGGTGGATCCTCATGTGCTACTTTTGAAAGATCCGACACTCTTGTTTGACATTTTTAAAGAGTTGGAGCGTCGTTATTACAGTTCTTCATCTCTAGTTTGTGTGTTTGCATAAGCTAGAGTTGTCTTATTGGGTAGTGTGTTTCCTTTGGAGGATTGCTATTCTCTTTCCTTAGACAGGGACAAGTTGGCTTTGCAGATCACAAAGTCAAAACTGGAAGATGGGCTATCCTAACTTGTGACCTCATATACTCTGGCTGCTCTTTATCAAATATTTTTAGACCAAAATTTGCCCCAAGCCTCAATTGGGCAGCACATGATTGGCTTGTTAATGGACCTTTTTGATCTTTAGACTTGGGACCACAGCTAGTTACCAAATTGAGTTTGATGAACCATGAGAGTTGGCAGCATGCCTTCCTCCACATGGTAAGGGAATAAGTGAGCTGTTGTCAAAAACCATTGGTGATTCAAAACTTCACTTGTCCAAACTAAAGTTTCTTAATGGCTAATGGCATATTCAGTCTATTTTGATAAGTCATTTTCATGCCCATGCCTTGAGTGTTATTTTAGTTTTTGTACATCCCTTTGTTTCTTGTTTCTGTACCAAGAATGAAAAGCAAGATTGTGAAAGCCCTTTTCACAAGACACTGTTGGTTGCCATAGCGCTGATGGCAAGTGACCTAATTGCTTGGAAATTGAAAATTTACAGGTTGGAAGGCAGCAGATATATAGTAATCAATCTTGTCCTAACACAAGTGTAATAGTAAAAAATAATCTTTGTATAACATCTACCATTTGTAGACTAACATTTAGGGGTCGTTTGGTTAAAAATAAGTTATCCCGGAATTATTAATTTCGGAATTAGCGATCTCGGGATTAGTTATTCCACTTTCAAGGAGGAGCGATAAGAAAAACACTACAATCTCATGGTAACTAATCTCGGGATGAGTTATCCCATGCATTCTATCCCAATCAAATATGAGATAAACTCTTCTTCTAAATTAATTTCGGGATTAGTTATCCTTATGACTCCTGCTAAACGATCCCTCACTAGTTTATGTAACACTTTTTTTCATTTAGAGTTTTTCAAAATTTGTCACCAGCAATATTTTTCTATAGAACATTTTCAATCAGCATTTTAATTTTGTTCTTTTCAGTTTCAGCACTTTTGTCCAACACAAAACTGCTTATTTTTAAAATAAGTTTAGCACTTTTAAAAACACTTTTAAAGAAATTTTTAAAAACAATTTTTTTTCAGCTTATCCAAACGGGCATGCTACTAGTTACTACTAGTTAATACATACTCCCTCCGTCCCAAATTATCCGTCCCAAATTGAAATGACACATTGGTTAAGAAAAATAATTAATAACATGACTAGTTTACCATAGTGTTTCTATTAAATAATATTTACATTTTAATTTAAAAAAAAAGTAATTAATGCAAAGGGTAAAACATAATTTTTTTTTTTTTTAATGAAAAAGGACAAGTAAAATGAAAAATCAAATTAAGAAATTTGAGATAGAGTGAGTATATTTTTGTAACCTTATGGTAAAACAAAATGGAAATTCTTATTTATTTTGTCTTGTTCACACCAAACAATTACACAAATTCCTAGGAGATATGTCCTATTGTCCGCTGAAGTTTGGAATACAGCGAACTGCAAAATATATAATCTGCTATAAAATACATAAACAATTTATTTATTTCATGTTTGAAAATTTACCCCTATACCAAGGAGATGAAGCTGGCATTTCAGATCTAAAGTGCATGTCAGACGCCTTCTTTTTAAGAAAAAAAAAAAAAATCTTTTATTATTGCCTCTACTTTTATCAATGGCATCCATTCTAATCTATGTGAATGTTGAAGGAACAATAGCTTATTATGATGAAAGTCCATCTAGGCCATGGAAAAAATTATCTTGTTTCCGTTGGTAGGAATAATTCAAATTATTTTTTCTTAAAAAAATTAAGAGGATCAATAATCTTTTTACTATCTTCTAGTTAGTGGTGAATCTACCCTTTGCCGAGGAGTTCATTCGAACCTCCTTCGGCAATATATATATATATGGTTAAAATCATATTTTATGTATATATAATACATGTTGAACCCGTTCAGTTATTCGTATGATCACTTATAAATTCCTTAGTGAATATTCTAGTTCCGCCACTGCTTCTAGTATCACTCGAACTCGACAGGTGATCAACCAATTAACCTCACTTGCCAATTTAATTTACAGCGTAGGTAATTGTTTCCTATTCAATTTACTTATAATTGTTTTAGATTTACAAATAATTATAATCGTACAATCTCTCATGGGGATTGACAACAAATTAAGATTATCTAGATAATCAGGGTTTATTTTTCTATTTTTTTATTTTAAATTTGTGTTTCACATAATTGGTGCAAATTATTATAATTCTTGTTTATATTTAAATAAATAATTATTAGATTAATCCTTTTTTAATAAATGGACTTCATAATTCAAAAGTTATTCATTTACATAAATACACAATTTATGTTTCTAATATTATAAAAAATTCCAACTCCCTAAACATATTACAAAAATCTCAGTATATACACAGAATGCTATGTATATATCGACTATACTATGTATATTAATAGAGAGAGAGTAAAGTAATTAAAAAAGTAATAATGAGTGTAATTACTTTCAAAAGGATTGCTATTTATGTTATTTATACTTTCATAAAACATAAACTAGTCTCACACAATTTAGGCACAAAATAAAACATCAATAAACTATATAACATAGACCTCTTTCTTTTTTCCAAATTTTTTATAACGAAACTATATATTTACATGTAGATAAAATTTACTCGTTGTGCTTTAATTTTATTCCTTTGCATAAAACTATTCTCATATTATATTGGGTCCTTTGTCTAGTTCTCCCATCTTTCATTCAGTTTAGTCTAATAATCCTCGAATCTTAAAAGATAAAATAAAATAAAAAATGACAAATAATATTTGAAAAGATGGCGAAGTAAAAAAAAAAAAAAGGAAATTAAAAAGAGAAAGTAAAGAGTTATTCTAAAAAATAGACCTAAATTAGAGTGACTTTCAAATTTTAACCCCAAATAAAATAACTTTGTTAAAATAGCCTTTACTTGTTAAGTCATATTTTTGGACGAAAATATCCTCCTCCAAAATATTCGTTGTTCAATTTCTTTCTTCGTCTTTTTATTTCAAATTCCAGAATCAACCCATGCGATGGCTCTCTAAAGCCCGAGGCTAAGTTGCCCAAATCGTTAAATATCTTTCTTCCTCTCTTTCTTTCAAATTACAGAATCGACCTTCAAACATTCGCAGAATTGACTTTTGCGTAAGGGTTCTTCACGTATGAAATTCGTCATCAAAAGTCATTGTGGTAATTTTAACTTATTGATACATTGTGGTAATTTTAGCTCGTTATATAATTAACATATTGATTTGATTTTTGGGGAGGTGAACGTAAGCTGAACTTGAGATATGCTGCTGTTGTACTAACATATTTACCATTGAGGAATTCCGTCGAACATGTTGTGGGGAGTTTGTTATTGCGGTTATAATTGTGTTTGAGTAGTTGGGGGGGGGGGGGGTCTTGGAGGAACAGACCATTAATATGGGAGTTGACGTTGATCGCAATATATTTTGGGAAGGCCAAACGTATAAGGTCAAGGTGGTACAAGAAATTAGTTTCAAGTATTTCAAACTAGTGGTATAATTAGAAGATGATGAGGCATTGTGTCGAACAGGTTGTGGGGACTTTGTTATTGTGATTATAATTGTGTTTGAGTAGTTGCGAGCGTTTGGTCTTGGAGGGAAAGACTGTGTTTTTCATCTCGGATGAATTCAGCCTATGTTTTAGAGATTAAAGAAGCATTAACTTGTTAATTCTAAGATAGGGCACCTTAGCTATTAGCTTGTATAACATGGAGAAATAGGCAATGGATTTAAACTCTCTAATGGTAGTAGGATTTGGCACTAGAAGAGAACTACAACCACCAAAATATCTAAATAATATATGCATTTATGAAAGACGGGTGGAGCCAGGGTCGTATATCACTAGGACCTTCGTGAAAGAATTACGCTATATATATAAGGGGAAAAGTATATTTTTATGTATATATAGTAGATACTGAATCCCTTGATTTCTTTCGTGTGTTCACCTATTTATATTCGAAACTCTCTTAGTGAAAGTCTCGACTTCTCCACTGATGATAGACCACATTCAAGTGCTGCGTAAGTGAAAATGACAATACTTTTAGCTTTGAAAACTGATTGTGATGGAACTTACCTTAAAACCTAAGATTGTAGAGTTTATATCAGTTCATAAAGTTAATATTATATACTCTAGATAATGACTATAGATGAGCAGTTTCTAAGGTTACAATCATTAAAAATGACAAATCAAATAGCTAACCTTTTAAACCTCTAAAGTTCAATGTGTTCAATTTTCTTGTTCAAGATGTGGTGTGAATGGTGTAGACATCAATAATTATTTTTCTAGTTTCCAACATGTGTATCTTGTGAGGGCCCTCTAGTTAGTACAGATGAGTTTTGCAATTAACTGTTAGATTACTCCATACCACATTTTAAAGACACCAAAAAATGTCTGGCACTTTACTAGATTGAATCCAAAAACAACACACACAGAGAGTATTGTTAACTTTGTTTCAACATTTTTATCCATTTAAGATTGTGTTTTTATGCTATTTTTGATCCTAAATTACGGTCATATGTACAAGCGGAAAATCAGGCTAACTTATGCTCTCCGAAGAATTAAGGTTTCATCGTTTGAATTTAGATAGCTTTGAGACTCCATACATCCAACATTGTATTCTTGAGATGTAAGTTGCGCGTGCATGAAATCTTAGGCTAAAAAAATTTAAAATAAATGTAAGTTTCCAACTTTTGATCATTGACTATATCTTCTATTGCAGGTCAATATCTGATGTTTCGAGTGATCTTACTATAGAAATCGGATCAGCTAGTTTTGGTCTTCACAAGGTAAAAAATGAAGTGTGCAATATTTCTTCCTCTCGTGTATCTACCGCTTTTCATCATCATTGCAATGCTCAAGTCTATGAAAAAAACAGAAGTTGTGCAAAGAAATGGCTAGTCTAAAGTACCTTGAAAAAGATTGATGTTTTAGCCATTATAAGTAGGCTAACGATATCAATACAGTTGTGTTGAGGAGAAAAGAAAAGTCAATAGGCAGATGCAAAAACAGAACTACAGAACTTAAGTTATGTGTTTTGTGTTAAAATTTACAAAAACAAAAAAAAGAATACCTTGGATACATTTCTAATGTGATTGCTAATTTGTCATTATTTGCAGTTCCCTCTAGTTTTGCGAAGTGGAAGAACTAGAAAGCTGCTGCTAGAGGCGAAGGATATAAAGGTTTCAAGAATCAATCTTACTAGTCTTCCTGGTAGATCTGATGCATTTGAACTTACTGCAAAGTTCTGCTATGGAGTGAACGTTGAGCTTACCATATCAAATGTGGCATTACTCAGATGTGCAACCAGGTTCATGGAAATGACAGAAGATATCTCCGAGAAAAATCTGAAAATTCATACTGAGGTATTCCTTAAGGATGCGGTATTTCCAAACATATCCAACTCGATATCTGTTCTTCGTCGCTGTGAAACATTACTACCGGTATCTGAAGAAGTCAATCTTGTTAGCCAGTTTATAAACGCAATTGCAAACAATGCCTGTAAAGAGAAACTAACATCTGATTTGTCAAAGCTAGAGTATAATTTTCCATCCAAACCTGTTCAGTGCGTTGATTCTGAGACACCATCAGACTGGTGGAGAAAATCACTCGGGATGCTAAATCTGAATTTCTTTCAGAGAGTTCTGTTGGCAGTAAAAATAAAAGGTCCTAAACAAGTCATTATCAGCAAAATTTTGATAAATTATGCCCAAAATTCTCTTCACGGCTTGTTCATCAAGGACCCTCAGTTGGTTAAAGAAAGTTTATTGGATTTGGATTTGCAGAAAAGACAAAGGATCATCGTCGAAATAATAGCTGGCTAACTACCAACACAATCCATAAAAAGCACAGTGCCAATGACTTTTCTTTTAAGTTTGTTAAAATCTGCAATAACAGCATCAACATCGACTTCCTGCAGGTGTGATCTAGAGAGACGCATTGGTCTGCAGCCAGATCAGACAATTCTTGAAGATATTCTCATACCTACAAATCCACATGAAAACAATCACAACGCTCTCTATGACATAGATTCTATCTTAAGGATCTTTTTCTTTTTCTTGAAATTGAAAACTTTTGCTCAAGAGGCAAAAGTTTATTCTTTAATTGCACTGATTAGATTATTAACATATATGAAACTCTAGCCTCATGGGCAAAACTTAGTTTAGAAAATTATTGAAATTGAAAACTTTTGCCTAAGAGGCAACAGTTTATTCTTTAATTGCACTGATTAGATTATTAACATATATGCAACTATTGCCTCATGGGCAAGACTTAGTTTAAAAAATTGTTGAAATTGAAAACTTTTGCCCAGGAGGCAAAAGTTTATTTTTTAATTGCACTGATTAGATATTAACATATATGTAATTCTTACCTCATGGGCAACACGTAGTTAAGAAAATTATTAAAATTAAAATTTTTGTCCAAGAGGCAAAAGTTTATTCATTAATTGCACTGATTAGATTATTAGCATATATGCAACTCTTGCATCATGGGCAAGACTTCATTTAAAAAATTGTTAAAATTGAAATTTTTTGCCCAAAAGGCAACAATTTATTCATTAATTGCACTGATTAGATTATTCACATATATGCAACTCTTGCCTCATGGGCAAGAGTTAGTTTAGAAAATTATTGAAATTGAAAACTTTTACCCAAGAGGCAAAAATTTATTCTTTAATTGCACTGATTAGATTATTAACATGTATGTAACTCAAGCCTCATGGGCAAAACTTATTTTAGAAAATTATTGAAATTGAAAATTTTTGCCCAAGAGGCAACAATTTATTCTTTAATTGCATTGATTAGATTATTAACATATATGCAACTATTGCCTCATGGGCAAACCTTAGTTTAGAAAATTATTGAAATTGAAACCTTTAGCCCAAGAGGCAAAAAGTTTATTCTTTAATTGCACTGATTAAATTACTAACATATATGCAACTTTTCCCTCATGGGCAAGACTTTAGAAAATTGTTGAAATTAAAAACTTTTGCCCAAGAGGCAACAATTTATTATTTAATTGCACTGATTAGATTATTATCATATATGCAACTCTTGCCTCATGGGCAAGATTTAGTTTAGAAAATTGTTGAATTGAAAACCTTTGCCCAAGAGGCAAAAGTTTATTCTTTAATTGCATTGATTAGATTATTAACATATATGCAACTCTTGCCTCATGGGTAAGACTTAGTTTAGAAAATTATTGTACAAATGCTATAGTGTTTAAATTGAAAACTTTTGCCCAAGAGGCAAAAGTTTATTCTTTAATTGCACTGATCAGATTATTAACATATATACAACTCTTACCTCATCTGCAAGACTTAGTTTAGAAAATTATTGTACTGTGATTATAAACATCAAATACAAATTGTTACTAATATTCTTTTGCTCAACACAGGTTTTAATATGCATTTTTTGCTTATGGCGCTTCAATCATTGAGTTACATGTTTGGCCCAAATAGTATTGGACAAGCTAAAATAGGGACCTAGTTAATAAATACGTTGGTCCAATATGCGAATTTGTTACCTCTCTCTCACTAGTATTATTGACATTGACACTCCTTATTCTCAAGATCAACTAATAAAGTTATTGTTTTAGAGGATATATATATGTGTGTGTGTGTGTGTGTGTGTGTGTGTGTCTCCAAGCTTCTAATCACTTAAGCTTTGTACTGTTAAGAAGAAATTTTAACTTTCTAACGTTTGTATTCAAGAAAAAGTATGGAAAGAAAGATATTTCACAAAACACTAGCAATGTCAAACAATGTACATGAAAATAAATAACTAAACGCATGGTTCTCTCAGTAGCAAAAGAACTCAAAAACACCCTTCCCCCTTCCCAGAGCCTGGGACAACATATGTTGCACACACATCAACAATTTCATTCAACACAACTACTGGTAAAGTATGTCATTCCCCCTCATATGTTCTTCTTATTCTAGAACCAGGCTTCTAACAGAAAAAAAAAATTGGTTTACATCTTGCAGCATTGCTATATTTAGACATGTGGTATTTTCGGTGCACGCCAGTAAGCTTCCCAACTGCTGCCTTCTGATGGAAAGAAATCATCAATTTCGAGCATTTCCTGTCGTAGAAAATAAGGCACACAATTACACATCTTTATCTATTCGATAAAGAGATGTACATTTACAAGTATCTTTAAAAACAAAATATACTTACAAAATCTGATTCTTGCCGTAGCTGCTATGCTTCTCGCAGGTTGCGTTCACTTCCTGAACACACCGAGAGTGCACTGAGCAGTAAAGACAGCTGCAGTAGCAAATATTGATGGTTGAAATCTAAGGAATTCGTATTCAACCAGACATAGCTCGATCAAGAAGAAAGACACGAGCTCCCCCTGATTTAAACAATGACAAAAAGTTGTATGAGTAGTGATTCATATTATTGTGTTACTTTTTCATATAACAAAGACATTTAACCGACCTTCTTATCAGACTAAGAGGCTTTAAGGAACCGTCATATAAACACATAAGTTGTAGGTACTGTCATGTTGAGATGTAAGGCATTAACCATCAACTTTTCTTGTGGATAAGAAAACGATTGAAATCATTTAGCAAGGAAGGACGAAATGGAGATACAAGTCCTGATAATGTAAGATTTTGGTCTTTAAACTAACCATTTCAAGCACTTCTTTTCTGGCATAAACCTTTTCAGAAATCAAAATTAGATCCTCCACTACAGGTACAAAAACCTCTTCATACTTGCAGGCAAGAAGCAAAGCTGTTATTCCAACAAGTTGAAGTTTTTTCCTAATCACTGACTGAACTGTAAGAAATCTATCGATGAGATTCATAGTCAAATACAAGGTTTTCTCCATCAGTTCAAACTTGTAGTAAACCTATAAATTGGATTTGACGTTAAATGACACCTAAAATTATCACATTCTTCTTCATAACAATCAGAAATAACATACAACAACAAACAATAAATACCCCAATCAGTCAGTCAATGAGGATGTCTCTTATCCTCTCATTGATATCAAATTATTGTTCCATATAGTTTGAAGGGACATAGCCAGAGATCTGCAATTGAAAATGACATTAAAAGAAAGGGGTAAAAAATAAACCTCCATTTCTTTCCAGATTTCCAATTAAAATTGAAACAGTAATCATCCTTGATAGAATAGCATCACAACAGAAACAGCCCAAGTATACCCTCCGTGTGTCTATATATTCGATGTTCTGCACCTATTATTTTACTGACTAAAAATTGCAGTCCATATTAAAATTAGACTAGCTTTTGTGAGTAATTTGACAATCTATTAAGCTTAATGAGATCCTATCCAAGAGAATTAGATTATCAGTTGAAAAATATGGGACTTCTGCTAACTTTACGCGCCATAATCCTAATGAGCATGTACAATAACAATAACAACCAGTGTATTCCCACACAGTGGGGTAATGAGCATGTACAAGTTGTAAGCAAAAAAAAACTTCTAACAAACAAATAGGGAGAGTGGAGATAACATCTCAACCTTAGCCTTCTTGTAGTAAGCATAGATGTCATCAATGTATTCCACTACAGTGAGTTTGTTCTTTTTATCAGAACTATCTATGTCCACAACTAGCCAATCATCTGCATCTTCCATCTCAATTTTCTCATCCTGAATAAAAGATTTAACACATCAATGGTAATCCATAGGAATTATATTTATAACCAAGATATATAGATTATATAAGCTTACCATCCTATCAATTTCCTCCATCATTGCTTCAGTATGTTGTACAAATATTGACATGCCAGAATAACCAGTAGCCTTGTAATTTTCAGCATCGATAATAATGCAGTCTTCTGTTTCATTTCTAATTGGTGCCACTGAAATTGGTGGTTTTGTTATCTGTGGATATATAATGTTAACAACAACTCAGTTATAAAATAAATCAGGAGGGGATAGACACTGTAACTCAACTGCTGGTTTCTGTTGTTTGATCGCGATTTGTGCAGTAACTTCTTGAAATGTCAGCAACCCCATATACAAATTAAAAATTACTCTATCTTCAACTCTAACTTTATAAATTCTACGGCCAAGCGCCTACTTAGTATTATGCAACCAAGAAATGAGCCAAACCTTGTGATCGGACAATGAATCAGAACAGGAGGGATCTTGTTAACAACATTGGCTTTGTTTCTACAGTGAAATAAAAATAAAGTTAAAACAGGTAGACAAATCAAGATTAAACTATAAATCGAATGACCCTCTTTCTCCCCTCTAACTATACACCTGGCTCTACTAGTGAATAAAAAAGTTACAACTTTACACCAAAGTTACAAAGATAGCAGGTAGATATTAGCCAATCCAAATATAGATTAGGATAGCAAGTGATAATACCGTGTCATTCAAAGGTCGACCACAAGTTGCAAGTGAATAAAATCACTCCTTCGAAACCACAACAAAAGAGCCAAATACTAAACATTCGGGCAACATATCTTTTCCTTTAACGTATATATTTTTGACACTTAAAATACATGAAAAATGAATACAATTAGAATATATGCGTTACCATAAGTACAAAAAATGACAAAATGAAAAGCTTAAAGATAGTAAACCTACCATTTCGACGTATTCAATCCACACTCGATGAACGCCCAAAGATTAGTGTCCAAGCTCGACAGATTATCAAATGCTTCAATGTCACAGATGAAAGGATGCTTCTGATAAAAAATGGATTGCAAAGCATCCGAATCAAAAACTGCCATATATGGTACCGACGTTATTCTTCTTCCCCGCCGTACTGTTCTCTGAATCAGCTGCTGGATCGTCCTCCGGATCACCAGCCGGAGATGAAATCGGTGGAGCAGGAGGAGACATAATTGGAGTAGGGGAGCTAGCATCCGCAGTAGGTGCAGATGCATCAAGTGTGGGTGCTGGAGATTTCTCTGGAGATGGTCCTGGTGCTCGAGAAGGAACTTTTCTAAATAATTAAATACGGAGGAGTATACTGTCGATGGTAAAAATGCAGAACGGAGTAGAGTCGATGACAGTTGAAGCTACAATGCCAACCTGAATATGAAAATAAATAAAACATGAAAATAAAGTTAAAGGAAAAAATAAAAACTGAAAATAATAAAAAACAGAATAATAAATTTAAAGAAAAAAATAAAAAAGTGAAAAAAATTAAAATAATAAAAGTAAAGGAAAAATAAAAAAATAAAAAATAAAATTTGAGAGCTAAATGAGTATGGAAAGTTTAAAAATATATATTTGAGGTGTAGAGGGGAAAAATGGTACTTTTAGTACATTAAAAAGTAAGGAAGACTATTCTTCAAAAACATTCTTATTTGGGGTCAAGTATCTAAAACCACCCATATTTGGAAAATCTTACTTTGTCACTTGTGTTTTCTTCACCATTGTTTTGTGGGGCTTAGACTTGATAATATCTGCTCTCCATATGAGCCCAATATTTTGGGCCTTTGTGGACACAATGAGCTATTAATTTTTTCAGGGCAAACAACATAAATTTCGACAGTTTTGAGTCTAATTACAGAAAATTCTGGCCTTTTGCATAATTACTAAAGATTTAATTTTGGGTCTGTTAATATACATAATTAACTCACGATACATCCAACGAAGATACATTTTTTTATTTGTAGAGATACGTAATTAGCTCCGGATACATTTTTTTTTCAATTTTGGGTCTATCGAGATACATAATACATCCAACGAAGATACATTTTTTCCTTTGTAAAGATACATAATTATCTCCCGAGACATTTTTTCTGATTTTGGGGCTGTCGAAATACATAATTAGCTCTAGATACATCCAACAAAGATATATAATTAATTGGAATTTTTGTAATTATAAGAGTGGAGATTTATGTAAATATAATAAGATAAAGTGTATGTTTATGTTATTTTTCCATTCCAAGAAAGGGAATATTGCAAAAGTTTATTGGTGAAAATTAACAAACAACAACCGGAAATAACCGAACCTGAAATAAAATTGATTATTTGAAACCTTAAACAAAACAAATAATATTGGTGGTGCTGTATTATATATTTGTCTTATTTATATATTCTTTTACTTCTGATTCATTCCATTTAAAGGCAACTAAAAATCTCTTTCACTTCCAAATAAGAATGGTTCTTTTTCCCTGTCATAATCTTTGCCTCATTCTGCCGCGGTATATATTCTTTTATCAATATATTTATATTTCTTCACAAAATATTTTTTCGATCGATTTACAGTTTCTGAGACAAGCGTATTCTCTTATGTTTCTTTCTCTCATCACTCGGTGTTTGATCAACATTAGATGTGATAATTAGAAAGTGGTATCCGTTAAGTATAATTTATTTAATTTCGCAACAATCGTCCTTATAAACTTTATTGCAAAATTAAATAATGCCCTCTCCCATTGCAGCATCACTAAATATGGAAAGAGAAACAATAATAATACTACGTAAAATGCCAATTATCCTTTAGGCAATTTCCTGTATTTTGTTGGGACACAAAGGCTCATGACTTGTCTTACATTAACATGGGCCCCAGAGTTAGTTGGACTAGCAATAAATGAGCCCATTAAGGGCCCACTAAAAGCAAATGTGCTTAGCATTTAGCTGTTACATGGAAGTTGAGAATGTTATACTTTAGTTGGACCACATGTTACTTTGTGGTCCATCAACTTTGTCTATCTTTATTTCCCCCCCAACATTCTTCTTTCATCATTTTTTGTATTACATGATTTCTAGTACCCTTTTTCTCATAGTTACTAAAAGAAGGATATACAATAGTAGGATTAGTTAATAGGGAAAGAGAAAACTTGAGTGGGTAACAATGATGTTAGAATATATATAATTATTCTATCTAAAAGTTTAAGTTATCGGTTTTTAATATTTCCCTCATGTGCATATATGTTCATTAGCCAAATAGCAAGAATTTATACGCGAAAATTGTTTCAGGACTTCTGCCTACTTGAAATCATATCGATGTACATTTCTTCTTTTTTTTTTTTTTTTTTTATAGAAAATGCTCTATTCCACCTTGAACTATATGCGAAAAGGTTGAGACACATCCGAACTTTAGGAGGGTCCTATCACCCCGTGGACTAATTAAAATAATATTTTTAACAACTTTAGTACCTACATGGCACAATACACTGAAGGGTCCACGTAGGCACATGTGTGTGCCACGTAGGCACTAAGGTTGTCAAAAATACGATTTGAATTAGTTCAGGAGATAATAGGACTCTCCTAAAGTTCGAGTATGTCTCAGCCTTTTCGCGTATAGTTCAAGATGGAAATAGAATATTTTCTTTTTTAAAAAAAAAAAAAAATCATATTAAAGAGTTGCACTTGTCCCTTATAAGTTGTGTAAGGGCCCTCAAAGGGTTTTAAAGAGGGATATTAAAAATAAATAAATTAACACATTGATCCAATTCCCCTATTCTTGCTCCAACACTTGTGGTTGCAATACGTGATGGGGACTTGCTAGCTAGAAGTATCAAAGTGTCTTATCCTATCAATAAATATTTGTGGTCTTTATCTTCTTCCTTTAAGAAATCCATAATCCAGCCTTTATGCCTTGGAGTTACATAAGTTAAATGGTTTACAATTCATGGTGTAATTTTTTACCTAATGTATAGTTTACCTAGTGGTAATTCAGTGAAGATTATGAATTGTATCTCTTAGTTTACCCAATATTGTTTTGTTAAGATGGTAATGAAGACCAAAAAGTACCTTAACACTTTAAACAAAGTAAAGATGAATTCAGATTCTTGCAATCTTAGGATCCTTTTGCGCATGATTTTAGCCTAATGATTCCTTTTTCCTGCCTACTAAACGCTATAAAGGAAGAGAGGAGAGGTTAATAAAAATAATAGTACTATATATTTATTATATTAATATAGTCAAATCTCTTTGTAACAATATTCTTTGTTGAATATAATTGATTGATCAGTCAATTGCTGCTAGAGAAATTAATATAACATGAAAAAATAATTTCAAAAAGAAAATTGATATACCTGAATATGTATAAAGTATCTCGATATTTTAAGTTTATACCTGAATTATTTCATGTGCGAGTTTTTATGTGAAATATCTGTCGGATTCGAAATCGAGAGGGCGTCATGCGAAAGCTAATTTAGTTGCAAACTATATAGACGATAATTCAGACGACAAAGAAAACATACCAAAAACATATTATTGATGTTATTTGATCAAACAACCTACATATTAAAAATTAATATTGAAAAAAACATCAAGCCTATTGGGAGAAAGAAAAATCTCCCACCTAAACAGACTCTTTAAACGACTATATTGTGAATGCTATTATGTCAAGACAAATCCTAACAATATCATCAATTATTTATCAAAATAACCTTCAATTATCAATTATTCATTTTCTCCCTAAATAATGATAAAATTTTAGATAAAAAAAGAAAATAAGTGACATTTGAAATATCTTTATGATAATCGATGATAGTTGAGATAAAAAAAACTTTATGAAGCAAAGGGATTGGACAGTATAAATGTGGTATGTGTATATTTTGTTCAGTTAACCGAATGGGGGCAAGAATGATGATTTCACAAGAGAGCTAGAGACACATACATAGCCTAAGGACCACATCCAACCCTTCTAGTCCTTAAATTTGGACTCTTTCTACCAAAACTTTTGGCTTTTCTTTATAATTGCCAGTTTGCTTGAATCCTCATTGGATGGGAAATTCTTGACAAACTTGCTTAGCAGAGTAGCTGCATGTGTGTCTCTCTGATTTTTGGTCCTTGATGAGTGTAACTTGTACGTGTCACACTCACCAATAATCCCCATGATTAAAAGCCTAAGCTAAACATTACCCCATTTAATATTTTCCCATATGCTAGTTCTAGTAGTTGGTATACACAGAGAACATAGGAAGAGTCAACAACATTAAAGTTGACGAAAAGGAGAATTGAGAAAAGAACGCAATTGGTGACAGGTACGATGATGTCATCGATAAACTTATTGTCACATAATTAAGAAGTCATAAGCTTACGTGTGTATAATAAACCTTTATGATTCAATACTTACGCATGTATAACAAGAACTTTAATGCATAGCAATTGCTGACAGATACGGAGAGAGATAAGACCAGTGACATGATAAGACCAGTGACATAAAGCAGACAAAAGATTTTTAATAGGGGCATATGTGAAGAAAGAAGAAAACAGATAAATGGGTGGATTAATAGGAGGAGGAGCTCACAAGAACTACAGGAATAAAACTTTGTTGGCGTGTGTGAGAGAGGCAGAGAGACAAAGGGGGTGGTGGTAAAGAGAAAAAGTAATAGTAAGTCTAAAGTAAAAGAGATATGGGGAGGTGGACAACATCAAACAGTTTGAATTTTTTTGTAGAAAAAGAAGACTTTTGAGTAAGACAACCACCAAGAATTTGAATTTATTTTTGGGTATGTACAAGAGTGAGAAAAAGATGGAGAGAGAGGAAAAGAAAAAGCAGAAAGAGGAAGAAGAATTGTTGGTAGTAAAGTTGAAACAAGGTGTTTTGGTGGGGAAAAGAGGGGGTACTTGTACAACACCTTCACCTACATGGAAAATTGGTTTGGCACAAACTGATGGTTCTCTGCTTCAAGATTTGCCCTTTGCTTCCAATTCTGCTTCACTCTCTGTCAGAAAACTTGGTGCCAATCTTTGGGAATTTCAACCCCAAGTGAAAAAAGTTGTCAAGATGAGCAAGATTGGCCCTCTACCTCAAAATCACAAAGACAAATCTAAGCTTCCCACCCAACCAACTGACCCACCACATAGCCCACCACAGCAGGTCAAGTACAAAAAACTTATTTTTTTACTACAAACTGCATATTGTATTGTTATAAAATGCTTTTTGCTTAAGCATTTTTTGGTTCCTCAAGTTGATATCATTCAATTAGGTTAGAAAGACAAACAGAACATAAGTATATATTAGTATCTGTTTAATATACTAATTGTTTCTTGCCACTGCCACATAAAATTGCTTTACAGATTTCTGTTTTGCTAAGCCAATTGTGTAGGTTCTTGTGTTAATCTTGCGAATGATTAGTTCCTGATGAAACTTTCTACAGAGTTCCTAGTTAAAAGGATGTCTATTTGGTTAACTTCTGCTAAACTATGAAGTGCCTTAAAAAAATTCTAACTTGCATCCGAAAGGCAATAACCTGATTAGTTGTGCTTCTTTGTCATTGTTGCAGCCAACAAGCACCAGTAGCTTAGGGAGGGACATTGCTGCATCACTTAGACAACATCATCATCATTTAATTGCGAAGAATGGAGGCGCTCAATCACTTGAATCACCTGCAAGTTATTGTAGCTCAATGGAGGTAACTTTCCTTTTTAAGTACCGTTTAAGCAAATTGAAGTATTATGCATTCAGTAGCACATGATTGTATCTATATGACTAGGGAATTATGAAATATTTAACATTTGATTTTAGACATGGGACGTGGCTAGATATGAGTATTCATTCAGAAATATCTGCTGGGATCAACTGATTTCAGAAATTTTTTGTGGTGAATACACTCGGGATACTGTATGTAACTTCTGAAATTCCGATATTGTTCTCTAAATGTCCCTTGATTGAGTGTATTATGATCCTACGTTTACTACATGAGAAGTAGCATGTCCTGAAATGAGAAGGTTACTGCCTGCACGCATCAACTTGTTTAACCACATTCAAGTCCGTCTTGCACGTGCTATATTTGATTACTTCAGAAAATTTCATGACAACCAATTTCGGTGGTGTACTAATGTCTAAATTCTTTCTGTTCCCTGACATACAGATGGCTCCTTATAAACCTGTTGAGACTCCCACCAGCTCAAAGGACATTAAAGGTAAAAGTGGAAAGTCAAGTTACAGCCTGAAAACATCGGCAGAGTTACTTAAGATACTTAATAGGATATGGAGCCTTGAAGAACAACAAGCATCTAACATGTCGTTGGTGAAAGCATTGAGAAAAGAAGTTGATCACTCCCAAAGACGTGTTAAGGAACTACAAGAAGAAAAGAAAAGAGACAAAGAAGAAATAAATGAATTGATGATGCTAATTGATGAGTACAGAATTGGAAGAAAGAACAAGAAACATAGCAGAGCTGAAGAGGCAGTCAAGATATTGACGGATGAGCTGCGAGATGAAAGAAAGTTGAGGAAACACTCGGAGAATCTTCACCGTAAGCTTGCTCGAGAGCTAGCTGAAGTGAAATCTTCTTTCTCTAATGCTTTAAAAGAACTTGAAAGAGAACGGGAGGCACGGATTATGCTAGAAGAATTATGTGATGAGTTTGCCTACGGAATTAAGGAGTACGAAGAAGTAGCTCGATTCTTGAAAAGCAAAGTAAGCAAGGATCAAATATTAACTGAAGAGAAGGATGGATTGATCATCCATATTTCTGAAGCCTGGTTAGATGAAAGAATGCAAATGAAGCAAGCCCAAAGACGTCATGATCCTGCTGAAAAGAAAACAATTGTAGACAAGTTGAGGTCCGAGATACAAACCTTCCTTAAAGCTAGACAATCTAGTGATTGCGGGAATAATGTCTTAAACCTGAAAGGAGCAAAGGAGAGTAGATTACGCCGGCATTCTTTGGAATCCTTTCACTTGAACAATCCTGCAAGTGCACCCAGAATAGATAAGGAAGACGAAGATTCATTTGACAATGCTTCTGAATCAAATAGAGGTCTAAGTGGAAAGCATGATGGTATCAGCTGCATCAAGAAAGATGACGAATTTACTCCAGACATTCATGTCGAAAAAATAGCTCAATCAAATCCACCACAGACGGAGATTGAAACTAAAATTTCAAAGGACCCTGAAGTGAGTAGCTCAAGAATTCAACCTGAAGAGAAAATTTTCGAGGCAATGGTGGTTAAGGAGACTCCCGTTGAAGGTAATGATTCATGCGTGCTTAAGAAACCTGTCACAAAACAGAGAAAATTCCAGAAGAGAAAGAATAACTTAACGAAAGCTGGAAATTCCTTGCTGAATAAGTTGCTTAAAGATCAGTCGTTGCCTTCAGAAGCCATGACACCTCCAAATGACGATAAGCACATGGAACAGTCTTTTGATCCAACGACATTTACTGGTCCTGCCAGTCCAGTGCAGAAGTGGACATCAAAAGTAACACCCCCGGATAGTGAGGTGATTGAATCTTCTTCAAAATTACCACCAGGCGTAAAAGAGAATACACTGAAGGCAAAGCTGCTAGAAGCCAGGATTGAAAGCCAACAGTTGCAGCCAAGACCAATGAAAGGTCTATCTGAGGTTCCTTGAACTGTAAAATGGTCTATATGAATCTTTTAGGTGGAGAATATTAAAATGTGTTAATACTTTGTGAGTTGCTAATGCTGCTTTTGTGACTCAAAAATTTTGGTACATGAGATACGAGAAGTATCTTCTTCTTTTTTTGTAGTCAAGACTTTCTATCTGTAAATGAGAGATGTGTACTGGTTATTGACATAGTTTCTCATTCACCTGGAAATTGTTGTAAAGTATGTTGAAGTATCTTTTGCCTTCAGATTAATTTTTCATGAGCGCGAACTCGCTCTATTTTTTATTTTTTTTTTAGCTCTCTTTACCAGCCCTCTAAAAGAGCAATTCCAATTAAACACTAATCAGAATTTTTTGTCATACCAAACTTTGGTAACTTGCATTTGGTGCTATTGAACCGTTCAATGGAAAAACATTTTCATACATTTCTAGTTTTATTATTTTTCTGGTAGTCCAAATCTAGAATTAAAGGAGGTAGTTCAGCTTAATTGACCGTTGGCGTTGACTCCTTTCCTGTATTTTATTGGAAATGTTCTTCTCCTTTTTATTAATCCTGCACATTTTAAATAATTTATTCATAAGTCTTAGCTAATAAAATAGTGGGACTCCTTTTAGAATTTATTTTGGTTGTTGAATATCATTGTCTCATTTGGATCAGTGGCATTTATTTAACTAAAAATTACACAAATACCCTAAATATATTACAAAAATTCCAACATATACACAGAATATTATGTATATGTATATTAATAGGGAGAGAGAGTAAAGTAATTAAAAAAGTGAGAGAGAATGTAATTACTTCCAAAAGAATTGGTATTTATGTTATTTATACTATTTAACTAATCCCACAAAATGGCACTTAAAAAGGTCTTCTTCTTTTTTCTGCGTTCAAATCGTGTTGGTATTGAGCATTATTTGTTTTCAATTAAAAGTAATCCCATTGTTTAAACGAATTAACAATTCAATTGCCAAATAGAGATGTTTCACATTATCAACTCAAATTATTTTCTGTTTTTTCTTTCTTTAGGAAAGCCAAACTGATTAAACACGTTTTATATTGAAAAAGGGAAACTTACAAACGACGAGATAGCTGTCACAATTTAAAAACGAGTAGATATTTTCCTGCATTATCTCTTCTTAAGCTGTCATATCTCTCTCCATATATATATATAAAAGCAAAACAAAATCAAGACAATATGTCACGTGTCAAGCTATTAAAATGACCATGTGACAGTTTTTAAGACAAAGTTTTAAAATATTGTAATAAAAATTTTAAATTAAAATATTAATTATTTTAATTTGAAATACATTATCCTTTTCTTTTTAAATAAATCATTATCTTAAAATAGAAATCCTAATTGAAGAGTTTCATTAGACTTTTACTATTTAAAACTTATAATCTCTTCTAAAATATAAATAATATAAAATGTATTTAAATATAATTTATTTACATACTAATAAATGATAAAAGTTTTATTAAAATAACTATAATAATAATAATAGTTAGTAATAGTAGTACTACGTAGGATATGCAATAGAAGTAATAATATAGTTAGTATAAGAAGTAGCGTAGGATATAATAATAATAATAATAATAATAATAATAATAAAGAAGAAGAAGAAGAAGAATTATTATATAAAACCCGAAACAAATTAATTTAAATTTTAAAATAAAAAATGGTAAAAGAGAACAAAAAGGGTAAAACATATGGAAAGGTTAAAATAAGTTGATACTAATATTTAGAATCAATATCATTAATTTAAGAAAATATAAAATCTAATTTATAACTATTTTTCTCAAATCTACCTAAACAAGTTTAAAATATATAAAATCAGCTTAAACAAATTTGCATGATTTTAGGAATTGGGAATAAATAAATATTAAAAAATAAAAAATAATTAATTTTACGTTTTTTATCAAGATCTTTAATGTTCGCATTGTAAATGAATCAAAATCCAGTTTAATTGCCTATTTTTGTGAAACTATATTTCCACAAAATAAGCTTTGGAGATAATTGCATATCTAATTTCAACTAATTTAACAATAAAACAAGAAAGATTTTAATTAATTAAAAATAAATTTTAATTAAACACTTGGTTGAAGAGTTCTAAATGAACTCTTACTACTTGATAAATTTATTCATTAGGTTGTATAATATATTTAGATATTATATGAAATACAAAAAAAAATAATAACAACCATAATAATAATAATAACAATAATAATAATAATAATAATATAATTATAATAATAATAATAATAATAATAATAATAATAATAAGATATTTATAGTAATTTGCATGACCCTGCGTTACTTCCATAAACTTACAACCACACATGCAGGATTGTAAAAACTATTCAATTATAAGGGATTGGTTTTACATTTTTCATCATTAATAAATTAATTCAAAAATAAAATAGTATCCAAATTTAAAAAAATAATTAGATCTCCAACAAAATTAAGAATTATATATTAATTTTAGTGATAAGGTTCAAAAGTATAAGACACATTATTTGAATTAATTTTTTTAAAAATTTCTTTACTGTTGATTTATTATTAATAAATTAAATAATACCAATATATAGTATTATGAACCAATTTTGACAATTGAGTTCTCACATCTAAAAGCTATCATATTTCTTCAAATTAGTTGAAAATATAAGAAGTAATTAGCTTTATCAGAAAATGTCTCCTCTTTTTTAGAAAATTTTTCCTAATAAAATGCAAAAGCGGATACAACTTCTCATACAATTTTTATCTTTTAAAAAATTTAAATTATATTTTATTTTTTATATAAATATCCAAATAAATTGCCTGTAGTTCAATTTATTTGTTTTCTTCAATACCCATATTTTCATCTTTGTTCATCTTTATAATTCAAATATATCTTATTGATTAGTTTAATAAAATCAAATATGTGTCTTTCTAATTATTATCACGTTGTTTATTTTGATTGCAGATGAATGAGACGGCTTAACCCGAGGTACGCTGCACAGTTTTGAGACCTCCTTTTCTTCATGATCATGACACACAACTTATTGCATAGAATAGGTGGAATTTTTTATTTATTAATTTGATTTGAGACTTATTTGTGTGCATCTATTTATTCTAAAAGATACATACAGAGCAAGATTTTGTGATTTTCCTACGGTGAATGACATTCAGTATAAAAGAAATAAATATACATCTTGTGAATGCATGAAAGATGTACAGAAGCCTATATGATTTTCGGAGGTATGGAAGACTAATTGCGGTTAAACAATTCTATATTAGTTTTTTTTTCAATTTATTTGATTTAATTTAATTTGAATATTAGTTATTATTTTTATTGTTCTGAATTTTGACTTGATTCATTTTATAAGGAGAATAATTATAGACCTCTGTTCACATATTTTGTATTTGTTATATTAGCATGTAAAAAGTTATACCCGCATGGTGCTTTGATTGTAACCTCTTCTCTTTTTTTCCTTTAGCTTTTTGGAATGGCAAGTCGATAAAGAAGGTATTGAATGAATTAGTCTTTAAAGATACTAAAAAATGTATTAATTGAATTTTACTTTATATTTTTTTTAAGAGGAACTATGAATATCACCAATATATATATATATATGAATATCATTATCCGTATTTGCAATTAATATAAAAATTCTAATATAATTTGTACTAACACCTTTTTTTATTTTAATATATTTATTTTAAGTAGAAAGATGCCTTTCTAGAGTATTACTACATCATATTTACATATATATTCTCTTTTAGGAGGATTATAAAATAAATTTGTAAATATTTAGATATTTTAAGTAATTTTTCTTAATTTTACTTTACATCATTTTTGCATGTATTAAGTGTTTTTTATCCTATGCTAACAAGTGACATTTCTATATTCCTTGAGTAGTTACTTATCATAAAGAAAGAAAATAAGGCATTTAAAAGACTAAATAAAATATTTTTTAAAATTTATGTTAATAAGTCATAACAATTAATGTGAAGTTACAACCTAAAAAGGAAAAAAATTAATGCTGAAGCTTAGAATATAACATAATAAACACGACGGAATTAGGTCAACAATTAAATCTCTTTTCAGAGAATAAATTAATAATTTTAATTTAAAATTTAAAATTTAAAATTCACATTTAGGAATTTTTCATGCATTATGAAATTCTTTTAAATTATTAGGTCAAGTTAATATTTTAAAAAAAATTTAAATAAAAATATGAAATAGAATAGGAGTAAATCAGATTTCGATAGAGATAGAATCATGGAAGTGTTTAATTTGAATTTTAAAAGAATTTCTAACAAATTAGATCATATTGGTATCCATTTATCGTGTTATATTAAAGAAAAAATCATTTGTTCTAATTTCTATATTTGAAACAAAGGATAAGATACTTGGGGGTTTGGGCCATAGGTGACAAAAGAGTTTTAAAATGAGGTGTAGGTGACACAAGTCTTAATTATTAGGTGGAGGTGACAATTACTTTATTATGGATTAAGAAAGTTGGGGAAGTTTGAAATAACTCACAAGTTTTTAAATTTACACTTTGATCCAAATGTTAGCCTATATAACGAAAAACGGAGGGAAAAAAGACACATTTCTCTCTCTTCTCACCTTTTGTTGATTTCTCTCTCTTAGCGATTTTTGTTGTTCATTGTTGCTGTTGCTTCATTCATCATCTTCTGCTTCATTATCATCATCTTCTACTTTATTATCATCTTCATCTTGTTCTTGTTGACCATTTGTTGTTGTTGTTGTTGTTACCGCTACTGTTGCTATTTGACCAATTTCTTAAGTCAAATTTTGTTTCTAACATCACTTTCCACTCTGGCATTACTTCATAGGAGACGTTGGTAAGTCAAATTATAATTTTTAGTTAAATTTGTCATCTGGTTAACTGTTATTGTGTTGTTGTTTTCCAACAATGGATAGAACCCAATCATGAATCCAACATAAAATCCATCTGTTTAAACAGATAAATCATATATTGCGACAAATGAGACATCTGTTTCAAAGAAAGACTGATATGTTGGATTCATGTTTAAACAGATGGCTCATCTGTTGCAACATTTGACATATATATTGCAACAGATTAGTTACCTGTTGCAACAGAACCTGAACACGATTCCAACATAGGTTACAATAGATTAATAACCTGTTGCATCAGGTAAGTCATTTGTCGCAACAGGTTAATTATTTGTTGCAACTGTCACTCATCTGTGGGAATCAGCTTCAAAGGTAATTTAGTTATAACATCAATTCCAACAGGCGATTCATCTGTTGCAACATATATTCAGACCCGTAACATGAATCCCAATAGTTAAGAATCTGTTGCGACTCATCACTTACCTGTTGCAATAGATAACACATCTATTGGGATTCATTCACGGCACTATGAAATCACTATCAACTTTTTTTAACAAATGACTTTATTTAGGTACCACTAATGGAGGGATTAATAACACTAGGGGTGGATTGTCATGGTCATTAGGTCGAGAAGAGCAATCGGTATGTATGACGTTGGAAGGAGGGTGAAATACTAGAGGCGATAGCTATGACAGTCCAAAGTGATGTTTTGTATGATGATTTTGTGAACTTAATCATCAGCTTTTGTGGACTGAATTGTCAACCGGAAGAATTTGCCATCAGCTACATGCACAACTCCTTTGAAAATTAGAGGGCACTACCTTTCAAGATAACCGATCAGGTTTGGTTGCGTTCTTATCTAAGTGATCCAACCAGGCCGTTGTTAAGGGTGTACATGGTTGAAAAGACGAGAGAGAATGAGAGCCAGAATGTTGAAGAAGAAAAAGAAAAAAAAGACTTCTTTGATGATAGGTTGGATGATCTAGACATGAATATTCCAGATGATGATCAAACACCTACGCCCGTTGATGCGACCAATATAGTGTGCAGTTCTTCTCAATCGACATAATCTGGAAATCTTCAAGATGACGGGACTGGCTTTTTTATTGGAATGTCATTCAAGGACAAGAATGAACTATCTAACACTTTGTTTATTTCTTACGTGAAAAAAGATTTCAGAATAAAGAAGGTGATTAATTCGAGCAGTGTCTTTTGCTTCAAATGTGCTAATTCAAACTGCAAGTGGTGGTTGAGAGCGGTAAAGTATGCAAGTTCTGACAGATTCGTCATTCATAAACATGAAAAGCATCACACATATGGTTCGGAGCACATCTCGAGCCAAAATCCTCACGCCACGGCAAAGGTCCTCGGTGAATATTTCAGGAGTAGTTTTCCCGATAGCAAAGTCCCTTTAACAAGGCTTATGGCCAATCAACTCCTTATGGATTTGAGTGTCCTGGTCAGTTATTGGAAGGTATATACGGCTATAGGGATTGCCAAGGACCTAGTTCGGGGGACACTCGAGCATGGGTATGAAGTCTTGGATGCTTACCGTTACATGATTGAGTCCACAAATCCCGGAAGTAAGACAGCATTGCATCTGGATGAAAATGGAAGGTTCAAGTACTTTTTTGTATCCTATGGTGCTTGGATTCAAGGTTTTCGACATTTGAGAAAAGGCATAGCCATCGACGGTACCTTCTTGAGGAGCAAGTATAATGGAGTTCTGCTAGTGGCGGTGGTGTAGGATGCGGAGAATCACATCTTTCCTGTCGCTTTTTGTGTAGCGGACAAGAAATGTGATGCCTCTTATCGAAGATACCGAAGAGTTGTGTTTTGTATCGGATAGGCATCCAAGTATTCCAAAGATGGGTTCACTTTTCTTCACTTCAGCTTACTTTTGTTGTTGCATCAGGCATCTTGGAGAGAACATTCGAAACAACTATCACAACGAAAGGGTCGTCACCCTTTTTATAGAGCAGCTAAAACATATAGTAGAGAGGAGTTTTTAGACCATTTCAAATAAATAGCGGATGTGAATCCCAAGGTAGCATAATTTCTTGCACGTGTCAGTTTCGAGAGATGGAGCCGGACATTCTATCCAGCAAATAGGTACATTCTTATGAATTTAATGTCTTGTTTGATTTACAAGTTTAGTTTGATGTCGTACTAAGTGATTCTTTTCTATAGGTACAATATTATGACATCAAACATAGCTGAATCGGTGAATTGATTGTTTGGCGATGAAAGAGAATTTCCCATCAAGGCTATGTTTGAAAAAATAAGCGAGAAATATAGCGATTTTTTTAACAAAAGACATGTGCAGTTCAAGTGCCTAGAAAAAAGAACTCGATTTGTTCTCAAAATTGAAAAGAAAATATCAACGAACATCAGTTTGGGGAATAGGTTATTCTCTCATAAAATAGCAGATTACAAATTCTGTATCACTAGTCATGGTGATGCTGCCACGGTCGATCTTCAAACAAGATCTTGTACGGGTAGAGTTTTTGACTTGGACAAAATACCTTGTCCACATGCTATGGCAGCCCTTTGAGCTCAATACGACCATAAATATGGACCTGAAGTTTACGAGCACTCCTCTCAATATTATTTGGTGGAAAAATATGAAATGACATATAGTGGGCATATTACTCCGATGCCTCCCGAAGAATCTTGGATTGTTCCAGTAGAGCTTATGGGGAGATTAATACCTTTTCCATATATTGACCCGAGTACTATCAAATCGGGAAGAAAGCCATATAAAAGGAGGCGTGGAGTTGGAGAATCATTTTCATCAAGAAGAAACAAGTGCTCCATATGTAAGTGCGCTGCCCACAAAAGAACTACACGCCCGAATCATAATCCACCATGATCGTTGTAATTGCAGAAACTTGTGTTGTTGTTTGTTTTTTTGTTTGTTGTGGACTTTTATATATTTAACTCATTATTGTGAACCTAATGTTATCATTTATTATATATAAAATGTCTTTTTTTTAAATAATTTGTGCATCAATAAAATGAGGCAAAACGTGAACTTAAATAATACAGCAGACCACAATTATTCTCAACAGTTGCACAAATAATTGGAATGCTTTCCTCCAACAGATGAAAATCTGTCAAAATAGATGGATTATCTGTTGAAACCCAACAAATGACCAATCGGTTCCAACTATTGAAAGAACTCAAAAGAAAAAATTGCTAGTGCTACTGGATTCAACATTGCCTCCAACCGTCGACATGTTAACATGCATTAGATTAGAAGAAAACAGAATGACAATTTAATAAGAATTAAAACGCCAAAGTCTGACTAAAAGTAAATTTTTCATTAAATGAAAAATAAAATACATTAAGTATAGATCCAATATAGAAAAATTAAAATACATACGCTAAAATAAAAAACACATTCTAATTATTATTATTATCATCATCATTAATGATAGCCGACTAATCAACTCGCAGCAGCAGGGCTCTCATCAACCTCTGTATCTCTCTGAACATTGTCGCTCTCACAGCGACCAACTCGCTCTGCAGGTCATTAACCAGCCTTTGAAGTTCCCGCACTGTGTCGCGTAGAATAGCAATGTCCAGAAAAGGATCAGTCATATCTAGAACACGCATGAATTGACAAATGGAAAGAAAAATATTCACAATGTAATACAACGTATACGACCAACTGGTAAATTTACGTCAGAAAAAAACTTACCTTAACGAGAAAGAAATCTGCTCTTTGAAGAGAAGTGGTTGAAGATGTCACACGAAAGAAAAAAATGCAAGAAATAAATAGAGTTGAATGAAGATTGAGAGACTTATAATATAATATGGACATGTCAGCCCAAAAGGCAGGACTGTTCAGCTCTATTGTATTAATTACATTCAAATTGGTGGCATTTTATTTTCTGTGAAAAGTCGCGACTTTTTCTTTTACACTAATTACTTCTTACCTTTTCATAGCGGTTTGAAACTCGATAAAAGCCGTTATTATTGAGCTGTTGCAACAGATCGTCCAGCATTTTTAACAGACTTAGCATCTGTTGCAATAGATGAACGGATTGAATGTGCAACAGACGACTGTCAAAACAGATTTACCATCTGTTGCAATAGATGGTTCGTATATGCAACAAATAAGACATCTGATGCAACTTATGTATTATCTGTTGCAACATATGGACAGTATGTATAAGTTGGAGGAGATGTTTTGATATTTTCTAATAGCTGATTCATTAGTTTCAGTTTCAATAGATGGAGTATTCAATTCATTAGTCCTTCCGTTACGTATTAGTTGGGCCCTATGGGCTTGGCACACCAATTAATAAAAATATAAATTAGGTGATTGTTTTACCAAATTGGTCTTATTAATTATGATTAGAAAGTATAAATATGAATAATATACTTTATGTATTCATTTAATAATAGGGGTAATCTTGAAAGAATATAATAAAATTCTCTTGATTTTATAAATAGGAAAACTAAATTGAAACAAACATATTTAGAAAAAAGTAATCACATACGTGAAGATTAATTAAAAAAAAAAGTCAGGTCTATCGCAACAGATTTACCATCTGTTGCAACATATAGATTATCTGTTGCGACAGATGGACCATATGTTTGGAGGAGATGTTTTGATTTCTTCCAACAGCTAATTC
This sequence comes from Capsicum annuum, assembly GCF_002878395.1. NCBI lineage: Eukaryota > Viridiplantae > Streptophyta > Magnoliopsida > Solanales > Solanaceae > Capsicum > Capsicum annuum. The sequence goes on from NC_061118.1 coordinate 146,362,425, forward strand.
GTCAGTTGCAACAGATGGAGATTTTGATTCATCAGCTATTTTGAATGTGTTAAGATAAAAAATCATGACTCTTCACACCTCTATTTTAATAGTCATCATATTCGTGTAGATGAATAAACAACACTGATATGTCCTGATGGGGTAGAAAGAATAAGATGCGTACAATAGATCCCATTTTCATGCATGCGAGTTATGTATATTATTGATCAGGCTACCGTGAAGATACATAAAGTGCAATGATTTTGTGAATGCAGTTTTTTACCGATGATTAGACACTGATCCTTCAAACAAGATCCTGAATTGTATAGTTCAGTTTGATAGGTGCGAACTGATAAGGTCGAAGGGTTCCAAGACGGTGGTGTCAATACCCCGTTATAATTTAATGACACGATTCATGCACATGTTTTTGTGTCAAGTTTGGGGAAGGGTTTAAATTTATGGCGGCAGTGTAAATATCCAATAGTGATTGGACCGATTTTAATGGCACAATGGACTTCTTGAAAGGGCTCCGAAGCCTCGCAATGCAGCAAACAACGATAGAACTAATAGAAATTCCCCTGGTCCATATTTATATGGATGGATTGGTGGAGGAGACTATTATACAGTAGAAGGTGTTTGAGAGAAAACCTGTGCGAGAAGAGGGAGGTTGAGAAGGCCATATATCATCTTAGTACTTGTTTAAGAGGATACACAGGGTCAATTCCTCTTCACCATTCTTCTTTTTCTTCAACGACTGATGGATTTTTATTTTTGGATACACTTTCACATTCGCATCTCATCCAGTTTTTTTATTTTTTATGTCAATTTCATAAGCTAATTTCACTATACTTTTCTTCCGACCCTGTGTATCCTCTTAAACAAGTACTAAGATGATATATGGCCTTCTCAACCTCCTTTTTCCTGCACAGGTTTTCTCCCAAACACCTTATGTTGTATAATAGTCTCCTCCAACAACCCATCCATATAAATTTGGACCAGGAAAATTTCTATTAGATCCATCGTTGTTTGTTGCAGTGCGAGGCTTTGAAGGCCCTTCAACAAGTCCATTGCACCATTAAAATCGGTCCAATCACTATTGGATATTTACACTACCGCCAAAAACTTGAACCTTTCCCCAAACTTGACACAAAAACATGAGTATAAACCGTCATTAAATTGTAACGGAATATCGACACCACCGTCTTGGTCCCTCAGCCTTACCAGTTCAAACCTAACAATCTTAATTGTAAAATTTCATATCTTGTTTGAAGAATTAATGCCTAATAGGTAAAGAACAAATATTCATAAAATCATTGTACTGGATGTATGTTTTCATGATAGGTTGATCAGTAATACATACCTCCCACATATGAAGTGGTTTTATCTACAAGCAGCTTATTCCTCCGAACCCATCTTTACTCTAGCCTTTAATGCTGGCCGGGCAAAAGTGGATCCAATTTTACTTCCTTTTGTCTGCAAACAAGAGAAATACATTTTATGTCAAACAAGAGAAGAATAAAAAGAACATTACAAAAGGGTAACACAAAATTGAGTGAATCAACAGATGACCAATATGATGCAACAAATTACCCATCTGTTCAACCGATGAGGCATCGCTTGCAAAGGATGGATGACATGTTGCAACAGATGGGCCATCTGTTGGAATAAATCAAACCAACCTTGCTACTGGTTTGATTTCTTCAAAAAGTTGCTCCGTCTGTTCCAATAGCTGATTCATCAGTTGCAACAGTTTCCTCAACTGTTGCAACACCACTACCAACAGCATCAATAACAAAGAAACAAATAAAACAACACCATATGTTCCAACACCATCCACAACACAAACATCACATGTTCCAGCACAACCCCCCCCCCCCAACAACAGCACCACCAAAGTACCAAACAAAAGACATAAAAAAAAACTATACTGATAACAAGGATTTTTAAGTTCTCCCAATAGATGACTTTTTTTGCATATTTTAATAAAAACAACGGTTCGTTCATTCAAGACTTAAAAGTCACCTTTCCTTTAATTTTCTCAATAAATAGCAAACTGGTAATGGGTAAATCATTGATAGCAACAGATATAAATAACTAATTTAAATGACATACAAAGAAGAAGCCGAGATGAAAAGAGCAACTTTGAACCATACCTGGAATGTCAAAAAAGCAAATAGATCAGAACATCCAGTTCAGTTGAGAAAAGATATTGATTGGTTGAGATTCCAAAGGATCCTCATTCGAAAAAAAAGAGAAAAGAGAGGAAAAAAAGAAACAACAAAGATAATTGAGAATAAAGAATAAAGAAGAGTTATGAATTGAGTCTAGTCTAGACTACTTTATGGCTGAAGGGAGAGAATTCTAGATATGAGGGGTTTTAAATATTCATTAATAACTTTTGAGGGGCACGAGGAGACGGTGACATTGAAAAGACCAGATAAAACTACTCTCTCAGGAGATTTTTGAGTTATCAAAGTTGTACCGAGTAATATTTTTTACCGCCTTAGTATTTTAACTATTTTATCTTAGACAGGAAATAGCTGAATTGCTTTATAAAAAAAGGATAAAAAAAATATTTAAGTACAACAGATGACTTAATCTGTTTGATAGTTCACAACAGATTCGTGATCTGTCACAACAAATGACGTAATCTGTTTGATAATTTAAAACAGATGTGTAATATGTTGTAACATATTACCTAATCTGTTTGATTTGACCCAACAGAAAAGACATATGTTGCAACATGTTGAAATTTGTTTATATATAATTTCAATTGAGTTCATATGTTAGACTAAAACCTTAATTGAATGTGAGTTCTTATAGGGTCAAATACAACTTTAATTGAGTCTTTTGGCAATTTCATGATGAGACGGTACTGCGTTCCTCCGACTAGAGTCATCGATCGGTCACTCTGAGCTGAGCCGATTCTTACTACCTCATATGTTAGACTAATACCTTAATTGATTAATCTAGGACTAGGGTACTAATACCTTGATTGAATAATCTGGGACTAGGGGTAAGTTCTCATAAGATCAACTACAACTTCAATTGAGTCTTTTGGTAATTGCATGATGAGATGGTACTGCGTTCCTCCCTACTAGAGTCGTCGATCAATAACTCTGAATCAAACCAATTGTTACTACGTTATATGTTAGACTAATACCTTAATTGATTAATATAGGACTAGGGTACTAATACCCTAATTGAATATAGGGTCAACTACAACTTTAATTGAGTCTTTTATCAATTCCATGATGAGACAGTACTGCGTACCTCCCGACCAGAGTCGGCGATCGATCACTCTGAGCTGAACCGATTCTTACTACCTCATATGTTAGACTAATACCTTAATTGTTTGATCTAGGACTAGGGGTGAGTTCTCATAATGTCAACTACAATAGATGACAACGCCTATTTAATAATTTACAACAGATGAATAATCTATTGCAATATATGACTCAATCCATTTGATAATTTACAATAGATGACTTAATATGTTTGATAGTTTACAACAGATTCGTGATCTATCGCAATAAATAGCTTAATCTGTATGATAGTTTACAACAGATGTGTAATATGTTACAACAGATTATATAATCTGTTTGATCCAACAGAAAAGACATCTGTTTGCAACAGGTTGAACATTTGTTTATATATAATTCAATTGAGTTCATATGTTAGACTAATACCTTAATTGAATGTGAGTTCTCATAGGGTCAACTACAACTTCAATTAAGTCTTTTGTCAATTGCATGATGAAACGGTACTGCGTTTCTCCCGACCAGAGTCGGCGATCGATCTCTCTGAACTGAATCGATTCTTACCACCACATATGTTAGACTAATACCTTAATTGATTAATTTAGGACTAGGGTACTAATACCTTGATTGAATAATCTGGGACTAGGGGTGAGTTCTCATAGGGTAAACTATCGATTAATCTAGGACTAGGGGTGCGTTTTCATAGGGTCAGCCACAATAGATGACAATGCCTATTTGATAATTTACAACATATAGGTAATATGTTGCGATATATGACAATCCATTTGATAATTTCCAACAGATGGATAATCTGTCGCAATAGATGACTTAATCTGTTTGATAATTTACATCAGATTCGTAATCTGTTGTTACCTAATCTGATTGATAATTTACAACAGATGAGAAATCTGACGCAACATGTTGAACATTTGTGTTTTACAATTTTAATTGAGTTCATATGTTAGACTCCTAAATTGATTAATCTAGGACCAGGGGTGAATTTTCATAGGGTCACCTCCTAGAGTACTCGGTCAACTACAACTTCAATTATTTTTATATGATTTTAAAAATTATGCATATATTTTATGATTTTAAAAATAATTAAGACCATTTCGGACAAAATTAACATTTTTAAAACTACTTGTTATTCTTTTCCAAAATACAAATCAACCCATACAAAATGTTTTATCATTTCAAATCTCGAGGTCTGGCTCTTTCTCTCTCATTCTCACTCAACAATACAGTACAGACAATAACTACTCAACAAATTTGCTCAACCTTCCACAACAGATTGTTTTTCTTCTTATTTTCATCCACATAGGTGTTATTTTCGACATCATTCTTGCATGTATCAGTCGTTTTCTTTGTCTTCGTAGACAATAGAGTTCGAGAAGAGCTCTATATTTATTTTTTTCTAAGAAATAAGGGATTTTAAGTTAATAATAAAAAATAAAACTTTTAGTTGTATTATCTTCGAGAATGAGTTTACAATTTTGAGTTTTAATGGTAAAATCATAGGAAGAACTAGAGAAATCCCAAATTTCCATCGAAGTGTTCCATTGACTGTCGTGGTATAGTTGGATGGTGGTGGTGGTGGTGGTGGTGTTTGTGGTCATCGTGGTGGCATTGGTTGGTGGTGGTGTCAGTATTCGTGGTGTTTGTTTGTTTGTTGGCATTGGTTGGTGGTGTTTGTGATGGTAGCTGTTGGTGTGTCGGTATTCGTGGTGTTTGTAATGTATGTTTTAAAATCTATGCATACATCAACTGTAATATAATTTTTTTCTTTGTTTGTAGGTAAAACATGTCTCCCAAAAGAAAAGAAAGTGAAAGTGGATCAACGTCTGACCACTAAAAAAGAAAGCCTACAGTACAGAGGAATTCGGAGGAGCTTCCTGAACAATCTCAGTCAGGAAAAAGTGAAGCTGAGGAAAGATGTGAAAATAATGTTGAGGGAGGTGGACAAGGGTCCGTAGATGGTAATAAAGAAAATGAAAGTGAGAAAGATGAGGAATTGGAGAGTCAGAAAGAGAAAAAAGATGATCATCAACATGATAATAATGGATCACCGACGGGCGTTAGTTAATATCGACATCCCAGCATGATCCTGTCAAAACTTTTAGTATTGACAGGTTTGAAGTTGCAATGCCGATAAATGACCTAGAAGGAAAATAACTAACTGGTCAAATTGTACTTAAATGTCAGATGGGGAAAATTTTTGAACATTTTATGAAAATTATGAAGAACGAAAACATAGGCGGACTTTTTAAGAAGAACTGCTTTGGACGCTTTCTTGAGCTGCCTGAGGACCCCTCTTCCCGTATCTGTTTCTCTATGACGATGGTATATAGTCTTCTCAAGTGCAGGATCAAGTACACGGGGGATGATAAAGATCCGAAGGAGGGGGCAAGAAGAAGATCGATGAAAGCTGGATCAACTATTGTGGCATGCCTGTTTGTTTTGGCTTGCAAGAGTTTGTCATAGTGGCGGGCCTGATATGTCATCGTCCAGAAGGACCACCACCCCGCAAAAGATCCAAGGCAAGAAAATGCAAAGAAAAAATAGATGGGTTGTTTGACATTGCTCGACGTGGCTATAAAGCATCGAATTTATTGACAGATCTCGAGGATAAAACCATACCAGAGCAGTACAGGGAGCAATTGTGCTTAGTTTGATTTGCCCATTCGGTTATATTGGTAAGAGACGTCAACAAAGTCATAGAAGATGATTTGTTGGCGCGTGCTGAGGATTTTGATAAATTCAACAATTATCCCTAGGGATATGACATCTTCTACTTGACTCTCCAATATTTACTGACAGAGCTATCCTCAGGGACGACCACATTATACGACTTTCCTTGGGCTTTCATGGTAAAATTAATCACTAATTTTACTCATCCATTAATTTATATTGAATATAGTTATTATGATTTTTTTTTGCTTGCTTCCTGTTTACACTTTTTAGGTTTGGGCATTTGAAGCCATTCCTTCCCTCCAAAAGCAGTTAATGGATTACCCAGATGAGGTTTCTCATCCAAGGATGTTTAGGTGGTTGGCTGCAAAGAGCAACACCAATATTAAGGAGGCTGATCTCTTCAAACCTCCGGATGATGCAGTACGTCTTCTTCAAGTAAAATAATTTTACTCAAAGATAAGAAAGCTATTGAACAAATGTTATATCTGGTGCATAAGATGTTATATCTGATGCACCAGATGGGACATCTGTTGCGATGTGGTATATCTTGCATCAGATTACCCATCTGTGGCTTTGGTTCTCTGAACTCGACTCCTAAAAGATTAACCATCTACTGTAAATTATGCAACAGATGTTTAATCTGATAACATATCGTTCATCTGTTGAGACGTACAAATCATCTGTTGCATAACAGATTACCCGTCTTGTTCAGCTGTTGCAACAGATGATTGATATTTTGCATCAGATTATCCATGTGTTGCTCTATTTCTCTGAACCAGACTCAAACGAATTTTAACCATATACTGCAAACTATACAACAGATGGTTCTTTTTTTTTAAATATAGCCCAACTGTGAAAATTATTATATTATATGATTTAAATGCATCTGTCTTTTTTTTCTTTTTTATAGGTTGTGCATCCATGGATCGTGCCTACTGAGGAGGAGTCGGTGATGACTTCTTATATTACTCTAGGTCATGTTGATACTATTGCAGACCCAATGGTGGAGTTAATAAAGAAGGAATTGGCTGGAGCAACAGCCATAAGAAGAGCAGTTAGGCAAGGTCAGCCTAATGTTGAGGCTCTTCATGACCAACCTTTTACTAAGGCAGATCCGGGTACTTCTTCTAGTGGAGTTGTTGGTGTTGGTGGCAGTCATACTGATGCTGTTACCACTCGTGATAATGAGCATGTTGATGCTCAAGAAAGAATAAATATGTTTGAAGACACCCCTTTTCACCCTTACACAGGTCCCCCTCACCTCTATTCACCCTCGTGTTCTCGTTGCGAATGTGATGAGTACAAGGACAGACAGGATAAACTCTTTGAAAAAGTAGAGGCTATCTCTAAAGCTATCGAGAAATTCAAATGCAAGAGGTGTTTCATATTATCCAAGAAGGTAAGGGAGCCACACACTCCTACAACGTTGGTTAGAAGAAAGAAAAGAGAAATTAGAGACGTATTCTCCGCTCGAAAATCAAAAGAAATTGTAATTCATCCCTCTCCAAAAGCTATTGAAGTTTTGGGGCTAGTCAAGAAGGTGGAAATATACGCAAAACTTGGCGCCGAAGAGAAGAGGGATCTGCGACAGGCCAAGAATGCCAAGCCAGGCGCACCAGATTACCCAGGCCTCCCTTTTCCCCCCAAGACTTCCAAACTATGACTGATATGCGTCTGCCATTCGAGGACAAGGAAAGTTTACTTTTCCTAACCTAGCCCTTCTAATCTACCCCATGAAGAAGAAGCTACGCAACAGATTTCACATCTATTACAACAGTTGGGTATACTAGTGCAACTGGTTGTGGTTCTATTGTAACTTATTATCCATCTGTTGCATAAGTTGCATTGGATTATTGATTCAGAGAACCCTATGCAACAGATGGACCATCTGTTGCATCTTTACAATTACTAACCTATTTAAAAATTGACTTCTTATCTCACAACATGTTGACATAATTCTCTGCTCATGAGAAAAAGGCAATTAACGTACCGAGAAACTTATAACGCTGCCAATAGGATAATGGACCTCGACTTCTGCAAGAAGCTTAAGGATCGGTACGACAACTCAATGGAGAGGCATCAGCCCTTGGCATGGGACTTAATTTTCAAGTTCCTACGTTGGTCTTGGATGACGAAGAAACGTTAAGATATATTAGAGGGGACAGGCCAAATCCACACGGCAAGAGCTGGACTGAGGCAAAAAGGATTCTTTCAGTTATTAGCGTGAATGACATGCATTATCGGGCTATTAAGATACTACTCGAGGAGGGAAAGATCAATGTTTATGACATCAACGTACCTCTCGTCGACGATTTTAATCTTTTTCTCCTCGTGGAGCCACTGATGGTGCTGTTGCCTATCTTGTTGAGGGAGAGTAAACTGATGAATCATTTGCCAAAGGAAGTGTTGATGAAGAAATCATGAGATTTTGAAGGTCGAAACAGGGGAATGATCCTTCCAAAAGATGATGCCGCTAAAGCGAGCAGCTCGCACGCTCTTGCATACATCGAATATTTGCTGACCAACGTAGAAATAGTCGAGCTAACGACTTTTATGTGCGACAACGCTGTGGCAAATCTGCAAGAGGTCTGGGCTTATGGGGTACTAACTGGACGCTTGAAGCCTGTCTATATAGAAGAGCCTGGTAAAGAAAAATTTTTAATTTCAAGTCACCCTTCACTTTATTACATGTACATATAGTGGCAATAATTTTTTTCTGATGAAAGTTGAGTTTTTTATAATGCAATAGATTAGATTGTCAATCTGTTGTAAAATATCTTTAATCCGTTCTGGCAGATAGTTTATCTGTTGCAATAGATTGGTCATCTGTTGCATTACGCCGATGTTATTTCTATGAATAATCTAATAATCTAAGTCTAATCTGTTACAACAGTGGGAAGACCTGTTTGATAATTTTCATAGATGATCTAAATTTTACAACATATGCCTAAATCTTTTTCATATTTTCCAATAGTTACGCTTAAATATCTATGTGCTCGTCGACAACAAATCAGTAGCAAATACACACATCACCATGAAAATTTCAGCAATTAAGCTTCAATATCCATGTGTCCAACAACACCAAACTAGTAGCAATAACGGCAACAATGTAGTATCTTCTTGCTCGATTTTATTTCTCTTCATAAGACCTGTTTGATAATCTCCACAGATGACCTAAATTTTATAACATATGCCTAAATCTTTTAGATATTTTCCAACAGTTACGCTTGAATATCCATGTGCTCGTCGACAATAAACCAGTAGCAAATACACACACCACCATGATAATTTCAGCAATTAAGTTTCAATATCCATGTGCCTAACAACACCAAACCAGTAGCAATAACGACAACAATGTAGTATCTTCTTGCTCGATTTTATTTCTCTTCATAAGTCTTGATTTTGTTCAACAAACCCCAGATTACATGATTTGCTTGTGAAGGGTGTCGTTCTTCATACCAATCAAAGTAATCGCATCCACCCAATTTCTATAAAAAAAAGAGAACACAATTACAAAGAAATTACAAGTCAATAATTAATCAATTAATTAAATAAAAAAATATTACCTTTGAAATCTTACAAGTAAAAAACCTACGACCCGAATTTTGTTGAGTCCAAGAAGTCTTTAACAGAGCTTTATGACCGCACTTACAATATAAAAAACCTTTATGACAAAAAATAGTGGAAGATGCGTTCGACATTGTCAAGGTTAGTTGGAAAAAATGAAAGTAATAATTTGAAGAATTTGGATAGATAAAAGAAGATGACGATGAAGAAGGAGATTTGGGAATTTAGAGCTAAATTTTAGGAGGAAGATGAATATATAAGACAAGGGGGGGTATGACCGTTGGGGGCCAAGTGACGGCAAGTCAGTAAAATGTGATAGGACTGACACTAATACATTTAATGCCTATTTTATTTTGCGTGTTTAAAATGAACATGTCTACTTGATGCCTATTTTATTTTAGGTGTTTGAACTGAACACCGTCGATGGGTTGTGCCTTTTTTATTTCAATTCACTTTAACCTTTTTACACGTAGTGAAATTTTTTTATGTCTAACGAAAGTTCAATGTTTATAATGCAACAGATTCTCCATCTGTTGTAACAGTTATCCTACCTGTTCTGACATATAGTTTATCTGTTGCAATAGGTTGGCCATCTGTTGCATTATCTCGATGTTTTTATCTAAAGTCCATCTGTTGCAACAGTGGGAAGACCTGTTTGATAAATTCCAACAGCTAACCTACCTGTTGCAACATATGTATAAATCTGTTCAATTATTCCAATAGATGTGTCGTCTGTTGCAACAGATAATGTCCATCTGTTGCAACATATGTCCAAATCTATTCTTTTTTCCAATAGATGTGTCATTTGTTGCATTATCTTGATGTTTTTATCTATAGTCCATCTGTGGAAACAGTGGGAAGACCTATTTTATAAATTCTAATAGATCACCTAACTGTTGCAACATATGTCTAAATTTGTTCGAATTTTTCAATAGATGTGTCGTCTGTTGCAACAGATACATTATCTATTGTAATATTTGAATCTAGTATTCCTTTTCAATTAATAAGTTCAAATCTAAGGAATAAATAAAATTCGTAGACAAAATAAAATAAATCGAAGCCTTCATAAATTAGCTAAAACAAGTCAACGAATAAATGAAATGTAAAAAAAAATTATTATGGGTACAGATCTCAACAAATACATCAAAAATAATTTAAGTATACTGCCAAGGATTGCTTTGACAGGCTCAAGCTATAAAGATCTACTCAGTATGGACAAGTTGTTCTTCATCCGGTGCTATGGAATTCGGCTTTGCACGTTGTGGATCTTCATTATCGCTTGCGTATGGTTTCTGCGCTTTCTGTTCTTCGTATTTTCATAAAAAGAGTAGCATATTATCAATGCTGTTCAGCAGTAGCTTCTTCTACATCCACCTGGATAGCCAGAATTGGTCAATGCTAATCATGGAGATATAACAAAACGGAAAAGGATAACTCATCTCTTCTAGCAAATCAAACAGGCCTTCCTCCCATTTTAAATTATCCCAAACATATTGTATTTTTGTTGCAATAATAAATCAACTGTTGGGATAAATTTCTACATGAGGAAGACCTTGTGTGATAATTTCCAACGGATAAACCATCCATTGCAACATATGAATCATCCGTTGTAGCAGATAGGTCGCCTGTTGGTACAAATAAAAGTTGTACGAAGAGTTGTTTGATTTGCTAAAATAGACGAGACATATGTTGACCCAGATAAAGTATCTGGTGCAATAAGTTAGTCAACTGTTGCAACTGATGTATATAGCTATTTGATAATTTTCAGCAGATGTGTCATCTGTTGAAACAGCTATGTGTCTGTTTGTTTTGTCAGTTAGAAGACATAATGTATTCACCTTCTTCAGCTCGTGCTGCTCTCCTTTGGACATTGTACGTTGCTCAGTGCAACACACAGACAAAGAAGTTGCAATTTCACTTTTTTGGATACCTGATAATGCACTGAAAATCACTCTCCTTCTTCTCTTAGCCCTAATCTCTAATGGAGCGGATGGAAATAAAATCCTCTTTGATGGAATGAGACCACTCTTAGATATCAATTCCTTTACAGAAGCAGTTAATGCATTAATAGCAATAATCACTATATCATGTTTTACCCTGCAGTTTTGACATTTATATGCAGAACATTCGCTGAGAGAGGCAAAATCTGTATAACCAGTATGATTATACTCATAATGGTTTGCTTTAAATACAGTAAGAGGAGTATCATTAGCACCAACAGCAGCACCACTACCACCACCAACAGCTCCATCAACAATAATGAGTCCACCCTCCAAAATTATTTTTCTTGGAATGGTTGTTGCTCTAAATAATTCCATTTTTATTCTGTCGATGACCTTAGGGTCCGATAAATTTGCGCAGACCATAAAGTAAGAAAAAATGGCATCTTCAACTCTCGATTGGTCGGAACTAGCGACGGATGCACATTCTAACATAAATCATTACATATATTAGAATGATGATTAGATCATTAAAAAAACATTAATTAAAAGAAAAAATTAGTTATAATTATACTTACTGCATCCTTCGGAAGGTTGAAGAGATCAAGAAATTTTGTATTTTTATGAGTTTTGACCGACAACCATCTCAAGATTCTTAGACAGGATACTCCTTCTTGGTAGTTCATTTGTTGTCTCAAATAAGGAATGACTTCAAACGCCCAAGCCTATAAAATAACGCCAATGGGAAGAAACATTTACCATGAAAGCCCATGGGAAGCCATATAAGTTGACCGTCTTTGGCGCTAACGGAGTCAGCAAATATTTGACAGTCATTTTGAAGCTTTCATACCCTCATGAATAGCTATTAAATGCCTCAAGATCCTCAAAGAGCTTTATTAAACCGTGGCTTATGTTGTTGTTAACGTCTCTCGCCCAAAGAATATTATGTACAAACCAAACCAAGCAAAATGATTGTTTGTGCTTCTTTGAAAGTCTTTTACCTTTCAACGCTTCTATCAATTTTTTATTTTTGAAGCTTGGACCAATAATGGACACCAGGTCATAACAATCACACGACTTGCCTTTGCCTTTTTTGGGTGTGCGGGGTGCTTTTTTGGGTTAGAATAGGTATAACTTGAGAAGGAGGATAACATTTTAGTCCAGTAACTATGACAAACTCCTTCCAACCAAAGCAAACAGGCATGCCACAGTAATTTATCCACACCTCATCCATCTTATCTTTATTTTCATACATAAACCTACGCTTGAGAAGTTTATATACTATTTTCATTTGGAAACGAGCATTGTTGTCCTCCAGTAAATCAAGATATTTTCCAAAGCAGTTGTCCCGGAAATAAGCATCTAATTTTTATTCTCGAAGTATTTTTCTGAAGGCATTGAAAGATTTTTCCATGGCTGACTTAACCACGAAATCACCCGTTAA
>NC_061118.1:146375405-146436315 GCF_002878395.1 Capsicum annuum
GTAAAGCAAGCTCATAGAGTGGTGGATGTAGCCTAGCTGCTTCACTTGTTCCTTTACTTGGACTTGATTCGGTTTCTGTTCTTTTGGGAACCATATTATCTAAAATTAACAGGAACATAAAATAATATCTTGTTATTGATTAATGCATCGTTAAAAAAGGATAACAGTAAATTAAACAAGCAAAACAGTAAAATAATAGTTGCAACAGATCGTCGATCTGTTGCACCAGGTAGTATATCTGTTCCAGCATATAACCAAACTGTTGCAGCGGATGAGTAATCTGTTGCAACAATACAAAACATACCACTTATCTTTTAAGACAGATGAATGGTCTGTTCAACAGATCACACAACTATTATGACATCATCTGTTGCAACATATGAGTGATCTGTTGGAACAGTTAAATAACCCGTAGCAACGACTGAGTAATCTATTGCGACAATACAAAATATCTCACTCATCTGTTGAGAAAGATAAATGGTCTGTGCAATAGGTCACACATCTGTTGCGACACATGAGTGATCTGTTGGAACAGTTATCAAGGGTCAATATTATTTATATTTCTTCCAACATAGGGTCGTCTATCGCGACAGGTGAATGATCAGTTGGAAAAATCAAGTCTTAGACTTTTTCTGTAAGAAGAGTTGGTAGGATTTTATCCAACAGGAGGTTCATTCGTTGCATCAAATCATTAATCTGATGGTTCTTCCATTGCACCAGATGGTTAATTAGTTGCACCAGATTTTTTATTTGAAGCTTAATCTGTTGCAACATATGGTAAAGCTGTTGCATCAGATTATTAATCTGTTGCACCAGAATTGTAATCTGATGGTTCCTCTGGTGCATCAGATAGTTGATCTGTTGCATCATATGATGAATTTGTTGCATCAGATGGTTAATATATTGCACCAGATGGGTAATCTGTCGGAGGAAACAGTAGCACAATTTTGTTAAACAAAAAACAGTAATTTCACCATTTTTACCAAGAACAAGAACAGAACAAATCAAACCAAATTGTCCTTTTGTTTTTATAAACACAAACAATAAAAATCAAACTTAAAAAAAATGCAACAAACAACAAAATATCATAATTCACTTCGAAAAGAGAAGAGAAGAGAAGAAATACCAGAAATTAGGATTTTATTCAGACCGCATTTCAAATTAGTGCAACAAATATTGAAATTGTTAACCAATACTATAAGAGTAGTTGGCTCAAGTTCCTCGTTTTCTTTAAAACTAAAAAGGCCATAAATTTTTACCTGTGAAAGAAGAAAAGGACCGATGAAAAATTCGAAGCTGTTGTGGCTGGAGAGTAAGGCTGTCACATCGATTGAAGTCGAAAAGGAACTGGAATCCCAATTATTTATAGTCGCATGTTGAAGTTGCCAAGGATTGAAATAAGAAATTTGCAGAACAGTTGGTTGGGAGAGAGTTGAGAGAAGCTGTCGAGAGAGGGATGAGAGACAGGTTGATTGAATTGAAGAGGGAAACTCGAAGCCCAACTATTTGTCGTCGAGGGTTGAAGGGAGAAATTTTGCAAAACTGTTGGTTGGGAGAGAGTTGATAGAAGCTATCGAGAGAGAGGAGAGAGTGGTTGATTTGGATTGAAGAGGGTGTGGGTTGGGTTGATTTGTATTTTTGAAAAGATTAGAAAGTTTTGAAAATATTAATCAAGTCCACAATTAACTTGATCAAGTTTCCTAATAATGTTTGACCTTATTTATTGGTCAATGTCACTAATCCTTCATTCAAGACTTAAAAGACACCTATCCTTCAATTTTCTCAAGATACTTAGCTACTTATGTATGCAACACAAAAAAAATTAGTTCAAAGTCTAATTAGAGAAAAGTACAATGATTTTAAAAAGTAGAAAAAATGTAAAATAAGGAGTTGGGGGTGGGGGGGATTTGAAAATATAATAAAGTAATTAGATAATATACATATTATTATTTATAAATTAAATTGATGAGATGTGAATAATAGAATTTTTATTTTTTAAAAAAGTCAATATTAATACTCTGACAATGGTAAATTGTGAGTAGTACAACAAAGAAAAAATATGACACATTTTTTTTTTTTATTTGTTTATTGTTTTTATTCTTATAGATTGGTTTTGGGGGGGGGGGGGGGGAGGTTATATGATTTAAAATATCAAATAAAATATCATAATTTTAGACATTAAAAATAATATTTTAATATTAATAAAATAGAAATTATTTTATTTTATTTTTGTAATTTAATTGTGATATTATAATATGATAGTTGAATTTCTTTTAAAATAATATAATTTAACATGTTCGAATAAGATAATATTTTAATAATTATCCGCACATCGCACGAGTACGTATACTAATATTTACTACTAGGCACAGCACATTCTATATTTTCATTAAATTAACAAGGCACATAACATGCGTGTTTTCTTTTAATGTTTACTCTCCTCGAATTCGTTTGGTTTGATTTGAAAATCGAGAGCTAAACTAACTAATGTTTAGCGTGAATACGAATATAAAATCTTCAAGTTAAAATGAAATTTATATATTTAGAAATCATTGAAAAAGTAATATAAATATTTAAGTATAATCAAAGAAAAGTAAATAAGGATTCTTTGTGCGGGAAATACGGATAATAATTTTGGAATAAGATATAAGATTGACTTTACTCAAATGTTTGATTTGAGAAAATAAGTTATCTCGCGAGATAACTTGTTATAAACCAAACAGGAGAACTCAACCCAAAAGACTAGTCTGATAGGTGAGAGAACTCATTTGGCCTATAGACCCTTTAGCATTTCTCTTTTTTTTCCAATGTGGGACATTGATTCATTACAATCGCCTCCGCTTGAGAACCAACGACCTCGTTGGTTACAGCTATGCCCAGTTGGTCACAGCTAGCACCCCTCCTGGGTCCAGGCCACCACTACTGGCACACAAGCCACCATTCCGAGACGCGGCTCCACACGTGGTTTGTTCCTCGTTGGTCATGGCTAGCACCCCTCGGGTCCAGACCACCACTTCGAGTCATGGGCTCTTCGTTGGTCATGGCTGGTACCCCTCGAATCCAGGCCACCACTACTAGCACATAGATCATCACTCCAAGTCACGACCCCCATGTATGAGACTCTCAATGAAAGCACCAATATTATAAACCAAATGGGAGAGCCCAACTCAAAAAAACTAATTTAATAGGCGAGAGAATCCATTTGACGTATAAAACCCTTAGCATTTCTGTTTCATTTTGTGAAATATCCCTACTTATGTCATTCTGGGTACCGAAACGAGGCTTGAATCCTATGAAACAAAGCCATTTGTCAATCTATAATTCAACGTCATAGCTGACCCAAGCGAAAACCCCGCTCCCCGTCTTCCTCCTTTCACATTTTTCTCTACCCTTGTGTGTCTCGGAGACAATTACAAAGCAAAACCCACAGTGATGAAGGATCAGAATTTGGATCTTTTCGATCCGAGAACCGCAGTAATGGACCCGGAATACTCTCCGACCCGAACCCGTGACCCGGATTTCGGGTTCGCCTTCAACGATAGTAACTTCTCCGATCGTCTCTTGCAGATCGAGATTATGGCTGACCCACACTCCGATTCAGATAGCTTTCACTCACAGAGTTTAGCTGATTGGGCCCGTAATCGTAAACGACGTAGAGAAGATATCAAGAAGGACATGGGTTTGTAACTTTTTGCTCCTTTTTTCTCTTTATCTTATGCTCTGTAATCAAGCGTTTAAGCTCAGTTAGCTTGAATTTATAGCTAATTTATGAATTGGGTATCTATTTTAAGCTTCAGTTGCTTGAGTTTCTGACTAATTTATGAACTGGGTATCTATTTAAGCTTTAGTTTCTTGAGTTTCTGACTAATTTATGAATTGGGCATCTATTTAAGCTTCAGTTGCTTGAGTTTCAAGCTAATTTATGAATTGGGTATCTATTTAAGCTTCAGTTGCTTGAGTTTCTAGCTAATGTATGAACTAGGTATCTATTTAAGCTTCACTTGCTTGAGTTTCTAGCTAATGTATGAACTAGGTATCTATTTAAGCTTCATTTGCTTGTGTTTCTGACTAATTTAAATTGAAGTTAGAGAAAAAGTTCATGAAAGGTTGAGTTGTGCTTGGATCTCTTATTGGTGATAAACAATATTTCAACAGTTGCAAATTACTGAAATGAATTTCAATATCTGCTGGCTTGTCCATCAATATTTGCAAATGCTGAAGTTCAAGTGAAATTCATGAACAAGTTCAAATTTAACTTCCAAATACTTATTTTCAACTTCGACTACTTCTTTTCTTAAATGTTAATTACATGTTTCATTTTGTTGGGGGAAAGAGGAAGCGGGGGGAGTGGGCAATGAAATACACCTTAGCGTCCCTTGAAATGATTGTTATGCGTATTGATTAGACTTCTGATCTTTGTTATGCTGGAATGGGTTTTACTCGCTCTCTGATGATAACCAAACATGTACCACTCGTTTGCAGCACTGGATATCACTGCTTGTCCTGAAGAGCAGGTTATAAGTTGTAACCAAATTGATACTGAAGATGTTGAGAACGAAAATCAAGATGAATCAGTTGTTGCAATGATCGAAGAACCACACTCAGGTATTTTAACCAAACCTAGTCATATATCTCTTTTCTGCCAACTTCTGTTCCTCGATAACAATGAGGTTCCTTTAATTTTCATGCATTTTGTTGAAATACTTGCTACTTCAATGCTACTCTACTGAATTAGAATATAAAGATAAAAGAAATAGAACAGAAACATATTTATGTCAGAGATATGAAGGGCTTGGCAATGAGCCAATTGCTGATCTCTTCGGAACCATGAGCCTAAGCTAAGGCTGCTGTCTTCGTTCTTTATATTTTAAATTTGAATGTGGATGCTTATAAAAGAATTAGTATGTGGATATCTTGTTTCGAAGTATGGTGATCTCCAAGCATTCTGTCAACAAACTCTAACAGAGTGTTTGTGTTACATAAGAAAACTTTCTCTTGCAAGGATGCGTATATAGTAAAAAGGAAAGGAACCATATTTAAAGAGCAGCACGTCTGTACTGACCCTTTGATTCTGCTATATGTTGCAGAATGGAGTAGTAGCATTTCTTTGTCTGTGTATTTTGTAAATACTGTTGCATTGTCCTTCACTTTCTTTCTGCTTTCTAGTTTTGATGCTTACCTTATTGCAGTATCATATATGTTTCCAGTTGTTCCTGGTGTTCATAACTTGTATTTTGTTTGATTCTGACAATTACTTCAAAGTACCATGAAAAAGATAATCAAGCCATGGACATTTTTCTGCAGGAGATGAAGCTAATAATGCTGATGATTCATCTTGGAACTTCGATTCTCCAAGAGTTGTTAAAGTAAAAACCTTACACATCAGCTCCCCCATTTTAGCAGCAAAGAGCCCTTTCTTTTACAAGGTAAAATTCATTTTCATATGCAAGCTGCTTATGCTGTCTTGAGTTTATACATGAAGAATCAACAGAGCTCTCTTGTAATTTATGTAGCTATTCTCCAATGGGATGAGGGAGTCTGAGCAAAGACAAGTAACTCTTAGAATTAATGCTTCAGGTATGCAGAAATTTAAGACAATTTTTTTTTAACTGCAGTCTTGTCGGTTGTTACTTTGAACTGTACTTTCTGTGTGAGTATAGTTTATGGTTCCCTTTTTATGAGAAACTTATAAAGCATAGAGAATTTTCATTCATTTTATGTTCATTATTATGTCAGCATCTATGTTAGTGTGAGTATAGTTTATGGTTCCCTTTTTATGAGAAACATATAAAGCATAGAGAATTTTCTTTCATTTTATGTTCATTGCTATGTCAGCATCTATGTTAGTGATTTGACAATTATGGGTCAAATATTTTCACCTTAGAGAAGCTGTACTAATTCCTATTAATTTTGTGAGAAATAAATATTCTTTGTTCATTCTCATGGAGCAGAGGAAGCCGCACTGATGGAGCTCCTGAATTTTATGTATAGCAATACATTGACCACTAATACTGCACCTGCTTTGCTGGATGTACTCATGGCGGCCGACAAGTTTGAAGTTGCTTCTTGCATGCGGTATTGTAGCAGGCAACTGCGTAATTTACCTATGACTCCAGAGTCTGCTTTGCTGTATTTGGAGCTTCCTTCTAGCGTCCTGATGGCTGAAGCAGTTCAGCCTTTGACTGATGCCGCAGAACAATTCCTAGCTGCAAGATACAAAGATATTACCAAGTTTGTTTCGTTACAGACCAAACTCGTTTTCTTCTTAGTTCTGTTAATTTTTTCTAACTTCTAATGCAGCTGTTTGTTTTCCATATAATGATATTTCAGTTTCCACAGCACACTTTGTTCGATACAGTGGTTATAAATTTATGTTTTCTAGGAGGCCTTTTTTATCCTGTGCCAGAAATTTTTCTTGGAATTCTGCCCTACATTTCGTCACTCAAAATTTTATTGCATTTTCTTTATTTGTAATTGTGAAAGAACGAAAAGTTTCTTTCCATAGCCCATAAGTACTTGTTTTGAATGTGGACAGGGTACAAGTGAAAAATCTGTTTCCATTTACTGCTGCTTTTGGTGAGTTTTGATTAGCTGTCACACTTATATGTGCTTGATAATGAGCTCATTGTCTATGGACAGGTTTCAGGAAGAGGTCATGAAGTTGCCTCTTGCTGGAGTAGAGGCTATTTTGTCCAGTGATGATCTCCAGGTAGCATCAGAGGATGCAGTGTACGACTTTGTGTTGAAGTGGACAAGGACTCATTATCCACAGTTAGAAGAACGGCGAGAAATCCTTGGTTCACGACTTGGTCGTTGCATCCGTTTTCCTTTCATGAGCTGTAGAAAGCTTCGGAAGGTTCTGGCATGTAATGACTTTGATCATGAATTTGCATCCAAGCTTGTGCTTGAGGCTCTCTTTTATAAAGCTGAGGCTCCTCATCGTCAGCGAACCCAGGCTGCAGAAGAATCATCCTCCACTAGTCGTCGTTTCGTGGAGCGTGCTTACAAGTATCGACCTGTCAAGGTGGTTGATTTTGAACATCCACGGCAACAATGTGTAGTCTACCTGGATCTTAAGCGGGAGGAATGTGCTAACCTATTTCCTTCAGGAAGAGTGTATTCTCAAGCATTTCATTTAGGAGGACAGGGTTTTTTCCTGTCTGCACATTGCAACATGGATCAGCAAAGCTCTTTCCACTGTTTTGGTCTCTTTCTGGGGATGCAGGAAAAGGGTTCGGTGACTTTTGCTGTTGATTATGAATTTGCAGCAAGAACAAAACCAGGGGAGGAATATGTCAGCAAGTACAAAGGTAACTACACTTTTACAGGGGGCAAGGCAGTTGGCTACCGCAATCTATTTGCCATACCATGGACTTCTTTCATCGCTGAGGACAGTCCATATTTCACCAATGGTACACTCCACCTCAGGGCTGAACTTACTATCAGGAGTTGATTCCTTTGTCAATGGATACTTTTCTTTTTGCTTCTTGGTTGAGTTCAACGCCCAATGGTTCTGGTTTGATAAAAGCATGTAAGGCAAAGTTTAGATGAAGGTACCCACTGCCATAGGCTAGGTATTGAAGTATTTTGTATTAAATCACTTTGGCCATGCTGAGATGAAAAAGGATGTAAATGGAATTGATGAGTGAAAGAATGTTTTCTTTTGAACGTTGGTTACCTCTGAAATGTTCTAATGTAATGTAATACTAGTAGCGTTTGTATCATCAACATGCTGACAAACTTTTGAACGTTGGTTACCTCTGAAATGTTCTAATGTAATGTAATACTAGTAGCGTTTGTATCATCAACATGCTGACAAACTTTCTTCTGGTAAACAGCATTCCTGCTAAAGCATGGATAACATATCGAAGGTGGCACATAAACTTATTGATGTTGTATAGTATGGTTGATTACATGGTCTATGCTTACTGAAATTTGTTAGTGAGCTCTGGCCAATGGCCATTGGGCTTTCATAGCATTGAGTCATCTTGTCCATCTTGCAATGAATTTTTCTTATTCCACTGCTGTTTCTGCCAATTGAACCTCAGCTTGCAAGTGCTAAATAATTTAACGTTGTTTCGAAACAATTAGTTTGTCCTGAATGCCATGGTAAACAATGCACACTACATCATGTCTCGATCAGCATGCTAGCAAAAACTTTCTTGCAATAAACAAGATATCTGCTTAGCAGTTTTGGAATCACATCCACCAGTGGTTACAACAGTTAACAAAAGAATTCAAACCACTTTACCTGTTTGTTTGCCCAATAGTTTTAGCTGTATCGAAAAAGGGCGGTTCATGTTCTTTCATTGATTGGTTATTCCTCCGAGCTGTCTTATATACATTGAATGTGGTAAATGTAAGATGCTCATCCAAAACGTTTTGTATACTATTCCTTGGTACGTCTTTTGGCATTATTTCTGAATGTCCACAAGGCTCTGATAATCTTCCCAAAGTGTTTGAAACTTTTTTTTTTTAAATTCAAATTAAGCGCTGAAGTGTATCTTTTTGCTAAAAATAAAAATTGCAACTTATAATACTAGTGCTGGTTTTGAGTAGCTACATTTTATATTTACAATTTTTTTGTTTGATCCAACTCCAACAATTGATAAATGACGTGAAAAGCGACAAGTAAATTAAGATGAAATGAGTTATTTAATGTGATAAATGAAATATTAGGAAATCTATTGAAATAGGTTATGCTTTTTTGTGATAATGGTAGAACATTATCTAAAATCTTATTCAGTGAATTTATCCTGCTAGGAGAAAATAACAGGGAAAGAAAAGAATTTCCTATTTATATCACAATAGAATAAAGAACAATTGATGTACGCAATCTAATACTACAATTATCTGAGTTGACTTCTACATGTTTGATACTTCCTCCACATCTTTCTCCCTCTCTATATATTTTATTTTCTTGGGACATTTGCCTTCGATGTTTGAGATGTTAATTGAAATTTAATTAATTTAAATTTGTGTATTATAAAATTTAAGGTCTTTAATTTATTGTTACCGCTTTTATATTTACCGTCAAGAAATAGGAATAAGGTCTAATGTTACTTACTTTTTTTAAGTTTCACTCGTAAAATTAAGTTGAATATGTTATTATTATTTGATCCAATTAGTGAATGCTAATAAAGATATTTAAGAAAGAAAAAGTTATAGTTAATGCCATATTTTTATATAACTAGTTTAATCGTATGTGCCTCGCACGTGTAACATTTGATTATTTAAAATTTAATAATTTTGTTATTGTTGAGATTTTCAATGAAGCGCAAAAAGTTCAAATCAATTTTTAAAGATTCTTCACACTTTAATATAATAATGTAAACATAAACATATATTTTAGTATAAGCACATATGTATTTTACCACCAGAAATTTCAAGTAGTTGATGGATCATCACTTTTGCATTTGTCACGTGATACCTCTTTTCCTTGCTGCTAGAGACTAACAGAGGCACATCAATTTGAACCATATTTGTAATACGATTGTTTTTATATTTTTATTCTATATTTAAAATCTTTTCTTGTTTTAAAAGTCAAATCTTAACAAAATCATTGATTATATTCTTATTATGTACGTTAAACTTTTAAAAATTTGGTGCTTCTTAAATTTTTCTTGCTCTAACGCTTTTATATTTATTTTTAGATTTTTCAAATCTTCTTAAATTCAAATTTAGTTGATTTAGAATTCTCAAACTAATGGAAAAAGTATTTTATTGTCATTAATTCCACTGATTTCTAATAAGGAAAAGTTTTATCATAAATATATTTAATTAATTTTCATCTCCTAAATATTAGAAAAATAGTGAAAAGACAAGTTTGTCTAAAACAAAGATTTTTAATAAAGGACAAAAGATTCAAACAATATTTTTAAGGTCCTTCACACTTTTAATATAGTATAAATAAATAATATAACTATGTTTAATAATAATATTTCATTATACTTCTTTCGTTCAATTTTACCCGTCATATTTTAAGTTGGCACACCGATTAATAAAAATAATTAATAACATAACTATTTTATCATATATCTATATAAATTTGATTAGAAAATTAGTGATAAGTAAAAGCGGAGATAGTAACTGTTATATTTGTATACCATGTTATATTATATGATGATTTGTATAAAAACATTCTACTATACTAATAGAAAATTATTTAAACAAACGACATTGTTATTGAAAAATTTAATTGTACACTAATGTTCCTTTAGTCATTTAGAAAAGAGAAGAAAAAGAAAAACTGAAATTTGCGTCAGAAATTTACTAATTTACTATTTTGTCCTCACATATCACGGCTCATTACCAAACCGCCAAGGGATAAAATAGTCTAAACAACCGACTCTCGTAGTTTCGACGCTAGCTCCATTGAGAAAAACAAAAAGACCTATATAAAGATAAAACTAAAATTAATTGCATCACCTTTTTTCAGATAAGAAAAAAATCGAAGCTGTCTTCAGTTGTTTCTAGGGTTTCATTCATTCATCGTTTTCAAATTAGCAAAACCTAAGAAGCAATCATGCCGAAGAATAAGGGCAAGGGAGGAAAGAACAGGAAGAGAGGAAAGAACGAAGCAGATGATGAGAAGAGAGAGCTAGTATTCAAGGAAGATGGACAGGAATATGCACAAGTACTACGTATGTTAGGTAATGGAAGATGTGAAGCTATGTGTATTGATGGTACTAAACGTCTTTGTCATATACGTGGTAAGATGCATAAGAAGGTTTGGATCGCTGCTGGTGATATCATCCTTGTTGGTCTCCGTGATTATCAGGTTAGATCTGGGTTTTTTCTTGCAGATTTAGAATTTTTTTCGGGTATAGTTTTGGTAGTTAGTTGTTGTGTTTCGCTTATCGTTTGCTTATCGAGAGTCGATTTGACTAGTTTTTGAAGTTAAATTGGATTGGATTAGTTTAGTGTTTTAAAATTAAAATTTGGATATTCAATAACTGTGTAGGAAGTAGTATAAATTGCAAGTTTTGATATGGTTTGACTCTCGAAAAGGAATTTGTGGCGAGTATTTTGGAACCGAGGGAGTACTTTTAGTTGGAATTTGAGCCTTGCACTTAATTCTATCTTTATTGGCGCTGTTAAAACTGAGATTTTCTCTCTTTATTTCTCGCTTTGTTATTCCTATTGAAAATTTGAGATTTTGATGGACCAAAATTGAGTGGAAAAGAATATAGAGGTTCAACTAGTACAGGATTTAGATGAAAGCATTCATTGATTGATTGAAAACTGTGTTTTTGCTTTTTCCTTGGCGTCTTTTCAGCTGTGTTTTATGTATCTGTATACGGGTTGTACGTTGTCTATAATTTATGGATTTCTTCCCCCAAAAGAAAGTTAGGTAAAAGAATGAGTAGGTGAATCATATTTTTTGTTTATGGACTGATTGTAATTTGTGTATTTGGCCAAGCTAATTTAGTTCCACTATGTTTCTGTTGTTGTAAGCCTTAAAGGACCAAGATGGTATTGTTATTTGATTATTGAGTGTCATAAGAGTATACATGTAAAGTAGTCATATTTTGTTTGTATTATATGTTGTTATTTGAGGGTCATAAACTATAAATATGAAGTCTTGATATCCTTTTTTGCTCAATGATGAATTCTGGTTATTCTACGATGTGATGCATTACAAATCTTTGATTAACTATCAAAAAGAAAAATGTTATGAGAGTGCGAAGAAGATTTCTGTGTTTGTAAATGTCCCTCTTTTGGATGTGAGGATCTTTTTTGTACTGTTACTTGGGTGATTAGTCACAAAATTGGGTTGCTTGTTAATGTTAGTCAGCTCTTATATAATGTGAATTTGTCTTCTGTTTTTGGGTTTTTGCCAGGATGATAAGGCTGATGTAATTCTGAAGTATATGCCAGATGAGGCAAGGTTGTTGAAGGCTTATGGAGAGTTGCCAGAGAACACTAGGCTCAATGAGGGTATTGCTAATATGGATGAAGAAGATGATAATCCTGCTGATGATTACATTGAGTTTGAAGACGACATCGACAAGATCTAAATTTCCTGGTCTTATAGTGCTGTGACGGGGGTTCTGATGGCCTCGCTAAATATTTCGTTGGAGTTTGAGTTAAATACCAAAAACAAAAAAGAAAAGAGTACTTTATATCTACCGTTTGAAGTAATATGATTGTCCTTTGTGCACTAGTATTTCTGTATGAAGATTTATGCTTTTATAATACAATTGCAATAACCTGTTCTCTATTTTACTCATGCAATTCTTTATCCTTTTTATGCAATAATAGCCTATGCTGATGCTCAAAAAAGGAGGAGGAAGAGCCTTCTGAGTTGCTCTAGATTTACTAAAACCCCGCTGAACATTGAACCCGTTCCATAAGGTACAATGTGTGGTTTATTGGCGTCTTTTGGAGTGTGCGGTTTTGAGCAAGATGTTTGTAGGCTTACTAGCTATGACGAAAATCTGGAATCAGTTCTTTGTAGTTTAGTACTGCTGGATATCTCTTGCTGCCTCTGTTTATGGATTCTGAATGTTAAAAAAAAAAGAAACTTCTGTGTTCAGTCTGTGTGTGTCTGTTTCTATGCTTCTTAGACTCTTGCTCTTGGTTATAGTATTCATGCTGGAAAAGTGCCTACTCAGTTGAAACTAGCCTGTCACACTTCTCAGTGTTGCATTTTGGGGTCCTTTCCAGAGTTCTAATTCATGGGTTATATGATTACTGTCTCGTTTTGCCTTGTAATGTTCTTCAGCGATGAGACAATGACCCCAGTTTTTGCCTTCTCTTCATAGAATGCCTGCTATGTCATGGGCTGAAATGTAGTATTAACAGGTCAATCTTGCAGCATTACTGTTCTCACAAGTGATGGTCTCGTTTGAACTTTTCACAACCAGTATTACAATTTACATACATTCCAAGGTTGAACTTATGATTTTAGTCAACAACCTCACACAATTTGTGTTGAATAGCTGAATTTGGAACCTAAGCACTTTAATTTTGTTTACAACTCTTGTTTAGCTTACTGGTATCCCCAAATTGCGCTGTTCTTTTTTTTGTTGGCACTTGGCAGCAACCTGATTCCACTATCATTATCATTTGGCGTGAAGTTGTATAGTTGTATTAGTCGTTAGTTCTACTCTAGGAAGCCTATGATATAGTGATCAGCCTTCAAATACCTTCCTGCTTATTGAGAAGCTCTTCTTGACTATTGCAACAGGCGAATCAACATTAATGTTATTTTACTCTTCAGCTACTCGACATGATTTATAACATTGAGAATCTTAATAATGGATCCACTTATTACTATTTAAGTACGAAACTTTATATTCAGAGACAAAAAGAAACGAGCTTCTCAGCTAAGTAATGTCGTATAAATTGGTGGCAGCCTGGCCAGATTGAAAGGGAAACAGCTACGACTCCGATCAAGAGATACACCAACTAATACAAACCTAGTTCATACCAAGCTACGTCTCAGAAAGATGTTTGAAGGATTTTAGCTATGGCTAAGGTTTGGAATCAGTTCTCTGTAGTGTGGTGGTGCTGGATATACATTACTGCCTTTGGTTTATGGATATGCTGAATGAGTTTCTATGCTTGGTTTTCCCTGCCGGAGAAATGCCAACTCAGTTGAAATTAGTCTGTCGCCCTTCTCAGTGTTGCATTTTTGGGTTCTTTCCAGAATACTAATTCATGCATTAGAAGATTACTGTCTGGTTTCGCCTCGAAATGCTCTTAAACTATGAGACAGTGACCCCAGTTTTCGACATTTCTTCATGTTTCTATGATGCAGGCGAATATGCAGGACATTATTGGTATACTGAGATGTTCTAGTACTAAAAGCAGGTCAGTCTATATTGTTCTCATAACTGATGGTTTCATTTGAATTTCATAATCAGTATTACACACATTCCAGAGTTAACATATGATTTTAGTCCAACAACCTCGCAAAATGGATGTCGCATTTGAATGTCAGTTTTGTGCCATACATGTTTTCATTGGCATCAGTTTCATGAGCTAAAAGAGTTGTCCGTAAGATGGAAGGAAATATACAATTGCCCAAAGACTGATAAACTGTTTTTCTCCTCACCCAGTGCCTGCATATCGTCGTCATGTGTAACTATATCCAATGAGAAGAGTATGATTTTGTTTTCTAAACTAGCAATCCAAGCTCTAGAGAAAGAATAGGTTATATTCTTATCTACCGCATTACCTAATAGTAATAATGTAAGCTGGGAAAACACAAGCATAACGAACTTGCCTGAATGAAGGTGATTCAGAGTAGTCACTATAAAGTGGAATTACAAGGAGCGAAGTCCGTAAGCAAATTGTGAAACAGTGCACGGACGCACACCTGGCGTGATGTTCTCTGGGTTGGGAGGGAGGAAAATAATGTGGGGCATTCTTTTTTTGTGGTATAATCATTTAGTATTCAAAATTCATTGGTTCAAATAAGTGAAGCAAAAGCCTTATTTGTGGTATAATCATTTAGTGGTGTTTGGAAGAGATTATAAGTTGGTCAAATATCTTAGGAGTATTCGGTAATTTTGAAAATTGCTTAAAAAAAAAATTAATTTTGACTTAAAAAAGTTAAAAATAAGAAGTTGATATTTCCTATTTATTTTTTCTAACTTATAATCTATTCATAATTGATCAAATAAATGATTTTTTTGCCTTTATAATAATTGCACGTCATTTGACCATGAACCCAAAAACAGGTAGACGTACTTCTGATCCATTCTGCTTTCTGTAGTAAGTCACATTTTGTTTGTAATCATTTGATAATATATATTTTCTCCCCCTTTTTTTTTTTTTCGTAGTTTTGCTTTAGAGTTAAAATATAAACTTCATCAATATTTTAAGATATATTTTTAAATTATATTACAAAAATAAATTTTTAATTTATAATACTTTTCATATAAATTGTAAATATTTAAATTTTAATTTTAAAATATTAAATTAATCTAATTTCATTTAACTTTAAAAATTAGTCAACTAAACTCTCAAATCCTCAATTCATACGGATAAGTTAGCAATTCGCGACTTTAGATAAGTTCATTCAGTCTTCTCTCTCAATTAAAAAATGTAATAATTACGACGTGAGATAACACATAAGTAAAGGAAAGAATATTTTCTTTTTTCTCTCTTTTCCTTTTTTATTGGTCTGAAAATTAGTATCTTTTCACATTTAGCAACAATACAATTCTGAATTTTTATTTTAATCTTGATGAAATGATTTATTCATGAAATTATTAGATATATAGATATATATATATTAATTTTAATTTGAATCATTTTAGAAATAAAAATTAATAATAATTAACTCTACATATTGTTAACAGCTGAAGGGTATTTCAGACATAAAAGCACTTGTTGACCAAACACATCAACAATTTTTTTTTCAGTTTCAACACTTTTATCCAAACACGTAACTAACTGCTTATTTTTAAAAGAGTAAATACATAATTACCCCTCTAATGTTGGTCGTGATTTTCAAAAAGACACCTAAACTTTGAATTCGACCTATTACTCTACGATTCTTCTTTATTCCGTTCCAAATTTACCATTTTGGACCTCTGCGTGTATACACGCACCACAAGCGCGTGAAAGTGCTCAAAATTGACTTTTTTGACCAATAAAAAGCTGCCACATATAAATAATTAATATGTAATTTATATTTTTTTTAAAAGGAAAAAAATTAATATTTATTTATTTTTTTAAATTACCTAGTACCCCCAAAACCCACCCTTTCTTCTTCAACACCTTCAACACCATTAAAACTTCATTGAAACTTTTTTTTTTGTTTAAATATCATTAAAACTCAATCAAAGCTCAACACAAAGTCTTTTTTAACACAATATCTTCTTCAACACCATTAAAGCTCCTCCATTAAAGGTCTATTGAAACTTTTTTTTTTTTTTTAAATTCTTTAAAACTCCATTAAAGCTCCTCCATTTAAACTCATTTAACTATCTTTAAAACTCAATTCAATCATTTAACTATCCTTAAAACTCAATTCAATCATAAAACAATTTTTTGAATTGATTTGAACAAAAAAAAAATGGACGTGAAGCGGGGGGCGTAGGGAGAGATACTGGTAGGGTGGGGGTGTTGAATGGAGGGTGGGGGTGGGGGTGGAGGGGAGCTGCTGGATGTCGGGGTTGGGAGGAGGGTGTAGGACAGAAAATATTATGACGACGACACCAACAAGAATATATCCGGTGTATTTCTATGAGTCAAGTTTGGAGAGGGTAGAGTGTCCACAGACCTTACCCTTACTTCGTGGAGATAGAGAGGCTATTTCCAAAAAAAAAAAAACCGCCTCAAATATATGTTAGACGTTATGATTGCAAAATGATAAGTCTGATGTTCGGAACATCTCCAAAATCTCAGGAATTCTATGCAAATTAGACGTAGAAAAGGCCTATGATCACTTCAACTAGGATTTCCTATAGAACCAAAAATACGAAAATCCAACTCCTCCCCATTAGGTCTCCATAGCAGATCTGACTCATCCGTGGATGGTACCACCTTGCCCAGCGTTCTTCAACCAACAATGTAACCGTTTCACTCGTAAAAGGTGAACGGAAGGGGTTAAAGAAAAAATGAACACCATTTCACTCGTAACAACTTTCTTTTTCTCGTTTCCAGGCATAACAATCAGAGCACTATCAGATTATAGTTTTGGTACTTCCGAAAGTCGAACCATCATCATCAATATTTGATAAATGCGCCCTTTAGTTTGTGGAACTTCATGGTCTTTTGGGAAAAGAAACATTTTATTAGATTCGGTACAAAGAAAATGTTCTTCAACAAGCCGCGTAAAGTTGAATTTCATTGTTTCTTTAACTAAAGAAAAGGATTCCTTTCCCAAATCCTTCCTACCCCCCCCCCCCCCCCCCACACACACACAAAGGAAGGAAACTCAGCATTGAACCGTAAAGTTAATGCATCAATAAAGAAAGGCATGCAGTCCAGTTACCATTGTCAAAAAAACAGGCATATAATAATGATACGAAAAGAATTATCAATAACAACAACATACCCAGTGTATTCCCACATAGTGGGGTCTGGGGAGGGTAGAGTCTACCCAGACCATACCACGACCTTAGGTGAAGTAAAGAGACTGTTTTTGATAAACCCTCGGCTTAGGACAGTAAACCAAACACAAAAGATAAATACATATAAACTAGTACGGTACGCAAAATAAACTAACAGTATAACAAACACCAAAGATAAGTGCATATAAACTAGTACGGTATGCAAAATAGCCACACGATAATACTACAGCCACAACACCACGAACAAGAAACTCCAGACAAAAGAACCGCTCCCCTACTATTATCGACGCACTCCCACTCCCTAACCCTCTACCCCAATCCGCATCTCCACACCTTCCTATCAAGGGTCATATCCTCCGTAAGCTGTAACTGCTCCATATCATGCCTAATCACCTCGCTCCAATATTTCTTCGGTCTACCTCTACCCCTCCTAAAATCATCCATAGTCAGTGTCTCACACATCCGCACTGGAGCATTAGAACCCCTCATCATCTTGTGTTCGAACCAACGTAACCTCACTACTCGCATCTTGTTCTCCACCGAGGCAACTCCCACCTTCTCTCGAATAATCTCATTACTCACCCTATCTTTCTTGGTATGTCCACACATCTATCGCAACATTCTCATCTCCACCACCTTCAACTTTTGAATGTGGAACTTTTTAACTGGTCAACACTCCGCTCCATACAACATAGCCAGTCGGACTACCACTCTGTAGAACTTACCTTTAAACTTCGGGGCACCTTCTTATCACATAAAACTCACGAAGCGAGCCTCCATTTCAACCACTCTGCCCCAATACGATGCGTGACATCCTCATCAATCTCACCATTGCCCTGAATCATAGACCTCAGATACTTAAAACTCTCCCTCTTCTGAATGGCCTGAGAGTCCAGCTTCACAACCACTCGAGCCTCCTGAGACACATCACTGAACTTACACTTCAAGTACTTCGTCTTGGTTCTACTTAACTGAAATCCTTCAGCCTCAAACGTCTGTCTCAAAATCTCCTATTTATCATTAACTTCACCCCGAGTCTCGTCAACCAGTACCACATCATCTGCAAATAACATACACCAAGATACCTCTCCTTGAATATGTCGCATCAAAACATCCATCACCAAGGAAAATAAAAATAGGCTAAGATTCGACCCCTAGTGCAACCCTATCAAAACTGGGAAGTGCTCCAAATCTCCACCTACTATCCTCACACAAGTCTTTGCACCATCATATATATCCTGAATCGATCTAGTGTACGCCACGGGCACCCCTCTAGCCTCCAAGCACCTCCACAGAATCTCGCTGGGAACTCAGTCATATGCCTTCTCAAGATCAATAAATAACATGTGCAAGTCCGTCTTCCTCTCTCGAAATTGTTCCACTAATGTCCTCGCAAGGTGAATGCCTTAGTGGTCGAGCGATCCGGCATGAAACCAAACTGATTCTTAGAAGAGGGCGCTCAAATTTTCATCTTTTTCAGTTCTATTACACTTGTTTCAGTCTTGAAGGTTCAACATGTTATTGGCTTTTTCCCACCCGCCCTTTCTACTGAATAAGGTTCCTTGTGCATGATCAAGGGATGCATAGTGATAGTCCTGGTAGTTACTAATTTCTATTTTTTCCACAGGAAAGAGAGACATTAAAGCCAAAGCTTTGGAAGTGGTTGAAGAAAAAGAGAAAGTAGAAGACGAGCAAAGAAGCTGTGAAGCGCGAATAAGTACAACATGTGATTGGAAGGAAACAGGCTGAGGTAAGGAGGAGAGAAAAACGAAAGATAAAGGAAAATAACGCGAGTAGAAGAAGCAAGGCAACAGCAGAGGATGTAGAGACAATAAACTCCTACGAAAGGAGCGGATAAAGATCAAAGGAATTCCCAGTGTCGAATGCAGCAATCTTCCTATTTGGAAATCCGTCTTTTCTGCCTCTATGTTGTGAATCTGATCTAATTTTGATCATCTTAGCTGTAAGACGAAAAGATGATGGCTTAAAAGAAAAGTAACAGTAACGTGAAAAAGTTTCGAACTGGAAATAGAGAAGAGTTGGAAAAAAACTTTAAGAAGGAATTTGCTGAACCCAAGCCAGCTGAATTATTGAGAAATGATTCATATCAAGCAACAATATTAGCAGGAGGATGTCAAGTTTCTGACAACTCTACTGATCATGAAAGGGCGATGCATCCCCATAGCATTTTCTACCATGCCATCAAGCTCAATTCATTTAAAGTTCTTTTCCAAATCATGCCAGTGAATGTATGATTTACACCCCAATAGTTGCTACATTTTAAATTTGTCATGTCATCATTATGCCCAAAAAGGCGGCTAGAGTTAGAAATTTGACTAGAGTATTTTGACTTATATTAATTCTGTGTTATGCAAACTTTAAATTTTCAAATAATGATCTCAGTTACAAGAGATTTCTCTGTTTATCCACCTTAGTAGTTAATTTTGTTTTTGAGTGTTAATCACCATCAATTACAAAAGTTACCGACCATATTTAGTAGAATCATATTTTATTTATTAGAAAGTAGATTATATATATTTAGTCTAGAATATTATGTTATTATATTGACCATATATAGTTCTTACCACGTATAGTATTTTCCATGTATAGTTTCCCTTGTAACTATAGTATCGGTGCTTTACCCTTTTTTCTCTAGTTGTCTCTCCTTTTTTTCCTTTCCTTCTATTCATGTTTTTTTTCCCCAGCCCATTTCAATGGATTCCCATCATCAACAATGGAACTTGATGAAAATAATTATTTTTTGTGGGCTTCGTATTTTCGAAATTTTCTTGAGGAAAAAAAGTTGTGGGTTCATGTTACTTCTCCCAAACCAAAAAACACGATTGAGAATGCCGGAGTCATCTCCTAATGGTGTGTTTCTGATGTAAAGATACGCACATGGATTATAGAATCCGTTGACAGCACAATTGCTCCGAATCTTAGTCCTATGACCTCTGCTCGTACGATATGGGACTACCTCCTAATGGATCTATCAGCGTAGTAATGATGTACAAATTTATCAATTAGAACATTCCCTTACATAATTTTCTCAAGAGACCGCTAACATTCAAGAATTTTATTGTTCCATAATGCTAATTTGGAATGAGATGGATATGATTGATGACACTAGTATTCCAGAAGTGGCACTCAAAATGGTCCTTAAAATACGACAAAAATCTCATTGTTGTACGTTCCTTATGAACTTACGGCCAAAGTTTGAGCATATTCAGGCCTCTATTCTCAATGCAACTCAACCTCTTCGCTTGATAGTATCCGTGCTGATCTTTTTGCCGAAGAGACTCGTCTGGCCTCTCTCTCTTCTCTGAGTTCCCCTCCTAATTTCTTTGTTGCTTACATGGGGAAATATCGTTACTTGTCACTGTTGAGTGGTTCAACTGTCATGAGAAGGGTCACTATCCTTCTCATTGCCATAACCAGAGTAGTTTTACCTCCAAATTATTTTATCGATATTGCAAGAAAGATAGTCATCTGATAGAAAATTGTTGAATCTGTCCACCATGTTCCAACCATTCAACCACTTCTACAGCCTTTACTGTTAGAGTAGGTAAAAAGTCCCACATTAGTTGGGGAATGGACTAGTAGTTTGCTTATATGGACTTGGGTAATCCTCACCTCATGAGCTAGCTTTTGAAGTTGAGTTAGGTCCAATATCCATTCTATCATGGTATCAGAGCCAGGTCCATCCCCGTCTTGTGCACTTGAGTAATCCTCACCTCATGAGCTAACTTTTGAGATCTTATCCAAGGTCATGCCGAAGGTTTTGAGCCTAAGTGCCACTCATCATATGACGGGTGACTTGACAATCTTTACTTCCTCAAACCCTTCTTCGGTCCCTGTAACTATCACTGTTGCTAATGGAACGAATCTTGACATTCAAAGCAGTGGCACTTTATCCTTGTAACTATCACTGTTGCCAATGGAACGAATCTTGACATTCAGAGCAATGACACTTTAAAGTTTATCTTCCCTCATTCTCCTACTCTAGTCTTATCTAGTGTTTTTTATGCCCCTAAATTATCTGCTAATTTGATTTCTATTAATCAGCTTGTTGACAAAAAGTGCTTAGTTTTTTTCTCACCCAATGGTTGTCTTATTCAGGATCTGAGAACTGGGAAGGTGATTGGTCGAGGTCGTAGACAAGGGGAACTCTTCATCTTATATTTGGCCTCATCCTTCAACTCTCATAAGTGTTTTCTTGCTCCATTTTCTTAAGAGGTCAACTCCGTCAATGCTTTTTGGAAACTGTGGCATAGGCACTTGGGACATCCTTATACTCAGAGTCTCAAGTCCTTGTTTTCTTCTGGTGATTTAGTGTCTGAGATAGATTTCAAGAATAATGTCATTATTGATTGTGAATCTTGTGCTCTTGCAAAATCACATTTGTTGTCATTTAATAAAAGTATTCATCATACTACTTCTTCCTTTGAACTTATTCACTCTGATGTGTTGGGGTCCTGTGAGCTCTAAGTCACTCTCTGCCAATTTTTATTATTTTATATTTGTAGATGATGTATCTCGATTTACATGAATTTACTTTATTAAACACAAATCTGAGGAATTCAGGGTCTTTAAGTATTTCTATGCCATGGTTCATACTCAGTTTGAGAAAAATATAAAAATCCTTCGCACGGACTTAGGCGGTGAATACATCTTTAAAGATTTTGAGCATTTCTTGGCTACTGAAGATGTCATTCATCAAAAAATTTGTCCTCACCAGTCTTAGCAGAATGGTGTTGTTGAGCAGAAACATCACCATATTATTGAAACAACTCGTGCTCTTCAACTTCATGCCAATTTTCCATAATTATTTTGGGATGACAGTGTCCACACGGATGTGTATCTCATTAATCGGATGCCCACTAAGGTTCTCCAAAACCAGTCCCCTTTACAGAAGCTTTTTGATACCAAGCCTTTGAATAACACTTTTCGTGTTTTTGGATGTACGTGTTATGTGCTACTTCCGAGATCTGAGTACTCTTATGATGCTAAGTCTGCCAAATATATTTTTTTGGGATATTCAAACACTCAAAAATGTTATCGTTGTTATGATTTAGATGCTAAATGAGTGAAGATCTCACACAATGTTCTATTTTTTGAGGACTCATTCTCTTTTTGCTCAACTATAGAATTAACAGATGTCACTGTTCTGTTGACTCCCTTATCGTCCTATTTTGTTGATGAGCAAGAACCTAATGTGAGAGTTCCCTTGGCTGCTCCTCCTCTTGAGTTCCCCTGGCTACTCCTCCTCCTTTATCGTCTTCGGATCCAGGTATCCCCTCGTTCTCTCATATTCTTCCCTAATATGAACCACTACATAGTGTAGTCACTACCAGATCTGGTCGGGTTAGTAAACCCCCTTCCTGCCTATTGCTTTTGTCTTCACTTGATCATATCTCTATTCCTAGATCTTATAAACAGGCGACTAACAGTAAAGAATGGACCCTTGCTATGCAAACTGAACTTGATACACTAGCCCGAAATCTTACATGGGATCTATTTTGGCACCATCGAATCAAACTATGGTTGGGTGTAAATGGGTCTATACTTTGAAGCAAAAGTCCGACGGCACATTAGATTGATATAAAGTGCGCTTGGTGGCGCAAGGCTTCAAGCAAGAGTATGAAATCGATTATGAGAAAACTTTTTCTCCCATGGCTAAAATGACTACTGTTTGTATATTACTGGCTATTGCGGCAGCTCGAAAATGGGAGTTATCCATGGCTGTATACATGAAGCCCTCTTTCCGGCTTCTCCACTTTCCCATCCATGGTATGCAAATTGCAGAAGGCTATTTATGGCTTGAAGCAAGCTCCACGTGCTTGATTCTCTAAGTTAAAGTTTGTTCTTTTGCAAGGTGGCTATCGACAGAGTTATAATGAATATTCTCTATTTATCTCTTCCTCACCACGAGGGATGGTTTTTGTGCTAATATATGTTGATGATCTCTTGATTACTGGGGATGATGCAGAAGGTATTTTACAGCTTAAAGGTATGTTACAATCTTCATTTCAAATGAAGGACTTGTGATATGAATCTTATTTCCTTGATCTCGAAAGATCTCGTAATATTGGTGGATATTTTCTCTGCAAACGAAAGTTACTAAAGGAATTTTGGACATGGCTCACCTAACTGATGAAACCACTGTTGATACATCCATGGAGCTGAACACTCATTATTCTAAGACTGATGGGGAACCTCTCTTAGACCCGACTCTTTACCGATGCCTTGTTGGGAGATTGGTCTACTTAACTATCACTAGACTTGACATTGCTTATGCAGTTTATATTCTTAGTCAGTTTGTGTCTGACCCTCGACGGCTTCATCTTACGGTTGTTCATCGCCTTCTCCGTTATCTTCGATCAACCGCAACTATGTGTCTATATTATAGTCATGACTCACTTACTCTCTTGCATGCCTTCTCATATGTTGATTATGGTGGGTGTCTTGACACTCGTCGTTTGACCACTGGGTATTGGGAAGTAGATTATATATATTTAGTATAGAATATTCTATAATTATATTAACCATATATATATATAGTTCTTATCATATATAGTATTTTTCATGTATAGTTTTCCTTGTAATTATATAAGGGGATGAACTCCTTCATTACAATGATATTACAACAACAACATACACAGTGTATTCCCACCTAGTGGGGTCTGGAGAGGGTAGAGTGTTCGCATACCATACCACTACCTCAAGAGAAGTAGAGAGGCTGTTTCCGATAGACCCTCGGCTTAGGACCAATAACAGTATAACAAATACAAAAAGAAGGCGTATATAAACTAGTATGGTACACAAAACAAACTAACCGTATAACAAACACAAAAGATAAGTGCATAATAAACTAGTACGGGATGCAAAAAAGCCAACACCACTAGCCCCAAACTACAGCCACAACACTACAAATCAGAAACTCCAGACCCAAAGGAGCACTCCCCTATTATTACCTCCGCGCTCCCACCCCCTAATCATCTACCCTAATCCGCGTCCTCCACACCTTCCTATCAAAGGTCATGTCCTCTGTAAGCTGTAATTGCTCCATATCATGCCTAATCACCTCCCTCCGATATTTCTTCGGTCTACCTCTAGCCCTCCTCAAACCATCCCTAACCAGAGTCTCACACCTCCACACTGGAGCATCAGGACCCCTCCTCATACAATGATATTACAATATAAAATTTTAATCGCTATTATTTTATTTTGATGATAACTCAAATTGGAGAGGCTATGGCTAAGTTAAACAACGTTCTCACAAAAATCTCCAAAGAGGAATTATATTTGAAAAGAATGGAAACAACGGTAAGATGTCCCGCAAAAATCTTCAAAAAGAAATCATGTTTGAAAAGAATGGAACAATCAGGATTTGTAACTTTTTTCTGTCTGCGGGTTTGTTTTTTTACCTATCAGTTTCATACATTATTATTTTTTAATTTTTTTTCTTATCTTTCTTGATTTCTTGATGTTTTTTTTGTTTGGGTGCAGATATGGATAAAAATATACAACACTGGCTGAGAATTCTCTAGAGGCAAAAAGTTTCACATCATAGTTATATAAATTACTATCATTGGATTCTATTTATATCTTGATTTTTCGTAATTCGAGAATTGTTAGCAAGATCATTTCAGTAAAATTAATGGTCTAAAGTCAAACTTAAACAAGAGGTTTAGATATATAAATATACATATAGAAATACTAATAATAGTTTAGAGATATTTTTTTGTTGTTGTATATTAATTATTTTTGGTGTAATATTGTTAAAAGTCATATAACTTTTAACCTCACATATAATATGATTATTAATAAAAGAAAGATCCATTCTAGTTTATAAGATGTTATCCATTTCTTTGTAATATATTAACTTGGATGTTGTTGTTAAAACGTTAATTATTAATATGAAGTTTGAGTTATTTAATTTAAAGTTTTAAAATATTTCTAGTAAAATTAGGTAGCTCTTTTTTTCTATATTTTTTTAAACGTCTTTCACAATCTTCATTATTATTTTAAATGAAATTGAAATCATAAAATTTAGTTTGAGCCTAAAACAAATGTTTTATTAGTCCTAAAACAAATGTTTTATTAGTCTTACCCTTGAGTCATCCTAGCTGTTAGTAGCGTAATTTTTTTAATGTTCAAAAATTTAAATTTGATCTCCATTAAAAGAGAATTTCTTGGATCCTTTTGGAGTATTTGATAATCAGAAGAGAGAGAGAGAATTAATCTCTTTATGAATATTCATGAATTTATGAAATATTCGAGACGCCTCTTAAAGGGCCGAAGTCCCTAAGTAAATTGTGAAAACAGTGCACTGACGCATGCCTGGCGTGATGTTCTCTGGATTGGGAGGAAAATAATGTGGGGCATACTTTTTGTGGTATAATCATTTAATATTCGAATTTTGTTTTAAATAGATTACCATATATAGTGAATGTCTACTTTATCATACATAGTAAATATCTACTTTACCATATATGAATATCTATTTATGAAAAAGTTAGAAATCCCAAGGTTATTTTCCTCCTATAAATAAAGGGGTTTTACCTTCATTGTAATTCATTCCTCAAGAATCCCTCAAGAGAAATAAGAATGAATCTCACTATTCTCTCTACTCTTCTTCTTTATTCTTTCTTATTTTATAACACGTTATCAGCACGAGACTCTGCCAAATAGGTGAGACTATAAATCTAAAGAATTTCAAAGTTAGTAATTCTTTATGTTATTTGTCTTTTGCTACTAATAATATAATTATTGTTGGATTTGGGGAAAAATAATTGGTTTGGAACCATTATGTTTTAAATTTATTCCTCAAGAACAATATTATCAAAAGGGATCATGATAATATGTTGGGTTCAAGTCCCATCGATTTATGCCTAAGACGCCTTTATATGGATAAGACGTTGAATTTGAATCTCAATGCACCATCTTGATAATATTATGATGGCTAAGGCAAAATAATAGGTATTTAGTGAAAAGTGATGAAACATGCCCCATTAAATATGCTACATTCCTTGAATTGAATGTGGTAGCAATAAATCATATGTATGCCTCAATTTGTTTTTGAAGTAGCTATCATAATTTGATATGCTTAAGGCATGATTATATTTCATCCTTCTTGGGAATAAGAATGCTTAAGGCATGATTATATTTCATTCCCGGGAATGGAAATTTCGATTATAATAAATACAGATCTATACCCTGGGGGTGAATGTTTATTTATGAAAAAGTTAGAAACCCCAAAGTTAGTTTTTTCTATAAATATAGGGTTTTTCCTTCATTATAATTCATCCAAGAGGATCCCTCAAGAGAAATAATAATTACTCTCTCTATTCTCTCTACTCTTCTTCTTTGTTCTTTAATATTTTATAGCATGTTATCAGCACGAACATATTCTTTGTTGTGAAAATATCACAATCCACCTCTAAAAGAGGTAGAATAATTGAAAGATTGAATATCTTCAAGTTACTGTAATAAGAAACACGAATGTGAAAATTTACCCAAGCATGATGAAATCACATATTTACTAAAGAAACACGAAATTCATGCAATAGTAAACCTGATGTTTACTAAAGAATTTTTTACATGTTATGGTAACTTGGATTTACTAATACAAATCATTTAATCTATTGACATAAACGATTTGCCATCATGAAGATGTGCATATTGAGTATTAGACATATGTTGAAGAAATAAAGATTCTTCAAGAATTGTTTATGTTGTTTGTTCTCATAATAAGTTGGTTGGACTAGCTAATGTTGAGATTTGATCCCTCAAAATCTGAAAAGTATAAAAGGTAAATATGGGTCCGTTCACCAGTCATGTGATCTATTAAGATGCATCGATATAAGATAATCACATGTACATTCATTGTCAACCTACAGTTTGATATTCATAAAGTTGTTTGCTCAATAAAATTAAGTTAAGAGCATAAATTTCAGATTGTGTAATCAGGACAATCTTGATGATGATGGTTTGGCATTGAATGTCTTCGATAAATAGCTAATCATTGCTAATGAGAACAAAGCTTCATGTGTTGGTCTGAAATATGATATGTTGCATACAATAACACTTGTATGCATTAAATCATTAAATTAAATTATGATTATTTCTTCCCTCTCAATTGGTTCAAGGTCAGGAACCAACTATTCCATCTAATAGTTTTGATGTGCGGTATACAATTAATAATATACCATGATGCACAAAGATTAATTCCTCAATAAAGATGGGGGATAAATGTTAGTTTCGTAACATAAGGGGGAGATTATAAGTAGTTATGAAATATGTTAGGAATTATCATCAAATCCTCGTTCAAAAGATAATTCAAGTCAAATGCCAGAAGCATCTGTTGACTCAAATTTAGTATCATATTTAAGCTACAAGTGCTCCTATTTTGCATTCTTAAAGGACAAAACCAACGCATGCATGAAGAGTGGTAGAGTAATTGGTTCCAAATGAAATAATCCTTGAAAAGGATAAGGAACAAATAATCATAATAAGGAGGCAATGTGCTCTTGAAAAGCCTATGACATAACACTTCATGAAACCTATAAGAGGTTCAGGTACCTGAAAATAATGAAGTGGTGAGATCTCAAAATATTATGTCACATTGCGAACCGATATAAAATAAGAAACCGTCGACAATATCTTTAATACAATATTGACGCAATATTGCAAAAGATTATGAGGATCTACATTCTACGTTTAATTAAACGAGCTGACGTAGAAACATTTATCAAGTAACATGAAAGGATGCATCTTGGTAAGTGTAAAACTTATTTTATTTACAGTCCAGACACTTAAAGATGTGACATATGAAATGTTGAATATTGTCACTTGACAAAATTTAAATGAAAATTTTCTAAGGATTCAAAATGTTTGCTTTTTGAAGCATGTAAAAGTTTCTGGAAAACTTATTTAGAATCCTTATATTGTAGAAGCTTATAGCTTGGAAATTATTGAAACTCTTGGAGAGTTTTCAAAAGCAATAGAATATTTGCTTAAATAAGAAACATGCATAATTGAATAAGGATTCATTCCGACCTCAAAAAAAAAATGAGGAACTCCTTTGTTATGAAGTATCATATCTTAGTGCAATTGGTGCACTAATGTATCTTGCAAATACTACAAGGCATGACATAATCTTTTTCGATCAATTTGTTAGCAAGGTATAGTTTTGCTCCTACTAGGAGACATCGAAATGAGATCAAACATATGAACTTATTTTACTCTAAAGATTATAGTCCTGATCTTGTTGGTTATGCTGATGTTGGGTACTTATCTAACTAGTATAAAGCTCGATCACAAATAAGCTATATATTTACATGTAGGGATACTGCTATATCTTGGAGATATACAAAGCAGTCTATCCTGCCACTTTATTGAACCATGATGAGATAATAGTTATTTATGAAGCTAGTCGAGAATGTGTATGGTTGAGGTCCATGATATATCTCATTCGAGAAAAATGTGGTTTGAAATGTGACAATGCACCCACAGTTTTATACATAGATAATGCAACATGCACATCACATCTTAATGGGGGATTCATCAAAGGAGATAGAACGACGCACACTTCATCAAAGCTTTTCTATACACAAGGGCTACAAAAGGAATGATGATATTAACGTGCAACAAATTTATTCAAGTGATAATATGGCTCACCAAGTTTCTTCCAACTACAACTTTCAAGAAGATGGTGCACAGGATTGGGATGCAAAGGCTCAAAATATTCTCATTAGGGGGAGTTAATATGCACTGTACTCTTTTTTCTTACGAGGTTTTGTCCCACTGGGTTTTCCTTGTAAGGTTTTTAATGAGGTGGCCTATATGCGTATTGTTAGAGATGTGTACTCTTTTTTCTTCACTAGATTTTTTTTTCCACCGATTTTTTTCTAATAAGGTTTTAACGAGGCACATTATCTATCAATTAGACATTCAAGGGGAGTGTTATAAATATATTACCATATACAGTGAATGTCTACTTTACCATACATAGTGAATGTCTACTTTATCATATATGAATATCTATTTATGGAAAAGTTAGAAATGTTACTATTTTATCTACTCTACTTCTTTATTCTTTCTTGTTTTATAACAAATTTCTTTTTTTTTTTTGGGGGTAAGTAATAATATTCGAATTTCACTTGTTCAAATAAGTGAAACAAAAGCACCCTTTTTTGGTGGTACAATGATTTAGTTTTCGAAATTTATTGGTTCAAATAAACGAGGCATAAGCCTAATTAGAGAAACGTCGAAGATTTCTGATTAAGGCCTGACATTAGGTGATTTCCTTGTTCTCTGAGGTGGTCCTGCTTATAACAATATTTGTTGTACAGATCCTCATTTTCGGCATCATCAACATTAGTTCTCCTTTTTTTTAATCGTCTTGGACAGCCTGAGGTGACAGCCTGCACGTTTCTTGTCCTTGCAATTTCCTTATTGAAGACTGAGAAAACCAATAAACTATCTAGGGTCTGGGATCACAGTCTCGCACACATCTCGACCAACTAACGACTACCTATTGACTCTCACCAACACAGGCGCAACACATCGATAGCTGCCTGAGGCTTAACACAGCCAAATAATTTGTATAAACAAGATCATTACCAAAATCTTTGCTAAAATAACCATCTCAAATTGCCCAACCTTGTATATACATCTAGATTCCATCAGAAAATGCTACCCGAACTGCAGGAACGTCTTGTCTTTTACTAATCAGCAAGAGATGATTACCTAAATATTTGTTCAAATAGCTACTTTGCAGAACGTAAAATCTTGGGCTAGACTTAGAAGCTACCGAAGAAATTGTTGCAATTTGTACACTTCCCAAACTACAACTTAAATTTTAGATCTTATAATGCAATCATTAGTTAGCCATTATGATTGCAAATGAGTGTGGATGTTCGGAACATCTCTATAAAATCCCAGGAATTCTATGCAAATTAGATGTAGAAAAGGCCTATGATCATTTAAACTAGGA
Organism: Capsicum annuum; assembly: GCF_002878395.1. NCBI lineage: Eukaryota > Viridiplantae > Streptophyta > Magnoliopsida > Solanales > Solanaceae > Capsicum > Capsicum annuum. Next base: position 146,405,439 of record NC_061118.1, read on the forward strand.
TTTCCTATGGAACCAAAAATACGAAAATCCAACTCCTTTCCATAGCAGATCTGACTCATCCGTGAATGGCACCACCTTGATCAGCATTCTTCAACCTACAATCTCGAGTCGAGAAAACCATTAGCGCAAATCAAACAAACTAAAAGATGAACGGAAAGAGTTAAAGAAAAGCTGAAGGCCATTACACTAGTGACAATTTTCTTTTTCTCATTTCCATACATAATAATCATAGCACTATCAGATTATAGTTTCGGTACTTCCAAAAGCCAAACCATCATCATCAATATTTGACAAATGCCCCCTTTAGTTCGTGGACTTCATCGACTTTTGGGTGAAGAAACATTTTATCAGATTCGGTACAAAGAGAGTATTCTGTAAGCATATAGCGGATTATGTAAACTTGAACATTCTTATATCTATATCTATCTATCTATCTATCTATCTATATATATATATATATATATATAATTATACCAATTATTTAGGAACGTAGAACTTAATGATTTTCACATACCATGCTTTAATAATTTAAAAATCAGTCAAGAAACATATCAAAATTTTTCATAACTTTCTTGACTGAGATCAGCGGAAGCACAAAAACAGATTATTATTTCTCTCTTAACCTTACGTTTCAGAATAGTGTTTGATGGAGCCTATTCTTCTTTTGGTAGAGAGAGGACCTTTTTTATAATAGGGAATAGTCAGTCATGTTCTCACGTTCCATCATCGTGATTAGTAGAAATAATAATTATCCACTAAAAATCAATAATTATTCTACTAGAAATCAGTAATTATACTACTAGGAGTCAGTAATTATCCTATTAACAGATTAGTTAGTAGTTTAATCCTACGAGTTAACTTCCCCATACAGGTTTAGGATTTAACTTATTCAATAATTATTAAACCATCAAATAAATTAATTATGTGGTCCATAGAAAATTTACATTCTCCCACTTGGCACACACAATGTTAATTTAGTGGTTTAATATATATACGTCAATCATGTGCACAATTAATGTTAAATCCAACATCATTTGTTATCATTAAATAAATCAACTAAAATGAGTCATGGCGGCTGTACATCACTTTATTGACATAGTCCCTTCCATGTACTACAATGTTAGTCTATTACCTAACATAACCTTTCAAATACATAATGAGTCCAACGATAATACTTAGAATACTTTATCTAAGTCAGAACCTGTCATTAATATTCACAATATTATGTATACAAGAGAAAACAGGTAACAACAGAAACATATATATTTGAGCTCAAAGTGTCAATTACATAAACATAATAAAGACTTTATATAAAATCATTCATTGCTATCAATAAAACCCATTCTTTCAACATGTTCAACAAATGTTTTGGGAGGTAATCCTTTCGTCAAAGGATCAACAATCATAAGCTTAGTGCTAATATGTTCAATTGACACTTTATGTTTCTGAACTTTTTCTTTAACCGAAAAGTATTTCAATTCCATATGTTTAGCACCTTTGGAATACTTATCGTTCTTAGAGAAGAAAACTGCGGCAGTATTATCACAACAAATTTTCAGCTGCCTGACTATATTGCCGACTAGTCCAAGTCCTGAAATAAAATTCCGCAGCCAATTAGCCTGGACTGTGGCCTCAAAGCATGCCACAAACTCAGCTTCCATAGTGGATGCAGCTATAACAGACTGCTTCGCACTCTTCTATGATATTGCTCTTCCACCTAACAAAAATAAATATCCAAATGTGGATTTTCTTGTATCCACACAACCAATATAATCTGAATCTGAATATCCAACCACATCTAGATGATCAGATCTTTTATAAGTGAGCATATGATCTTTTATTCCTTGTAAGTATCACAACACTTTCTTTGTAGCCTTCCAGTGATCCATTCCAGGATTACTTTGATATCGACCCAGCATTCCAACAGTAAAACTGATGTCTGGTCTTGTACATGTTTGGGCATTCATAAGGCTCCCAACTATTGATGCGTAAGGAATATCTTTCATTTGCTTTCGTTCCAAGTCATTCTTTGTACATTGATTGAGACTAAACTTATCTCCTTTCTGAATTGAAACAGGACTTGATAAGCATTTTTCCATTCTAAATCTCTCTAATACTTTATTAATATAGGTTTTCAGAGACAATCCCAACAATCTTTGTGATATATCTCGAAATATTTATATTCCAATAACATAGGATGCCTCACCCTTATATTTCATTTCAAAGTTGTTAGAGAGATATTTCTTGGTATCGTGCAATAAACCAAGATCATTAGTAACAAGCAAGATGTCATCAACATACAAGACTAACATAATAAACTTACTCCCACTGACCCTTAGATATATACACCGATCAACAGTGTTTTCTTTAAATCCAAAGGTGACAATTGTTTCATTAAACTTAAGATACCATTGTCGGGAAGCTTGTTTAAGTACGTATATTGACTTCTTAAGTTTACACACCATTTGTTCATTTCCTTTAATAGAAAATCCCTCAGGTTGATTCATATAAACTCCTTCCTCTAAATTTCCATTCAGAAAGGCTGTTTTCACATCCATTTAATGTAGCTTTAAGTCATAATGAGCTACCAAGGCCATTATAATTCTAAGTGAATCTTTTCTAAAGACAGGTGAAAACGTCTCTTTATAATCAATGCCATCCTTTTGAGTGAAAACTTTGGCAACAAGTATGGACTTGTGACGTTCGATGTTGCCAGTTGAGTCGCCTTTGGTCTTGAAGACCAATTTACACCCAACTCTTTTGCAACCTTCGGGTAATTCAACAAGGTCCCAAACTTCATTCTGTTCCATAGATTTTAAATCATCTTTCATAGCATTTATCCATTTATCAGAATTGTTGCTTTTAATGGCTTGTGAAAATGAAACTGGATCATCATCAATTCCCAAGTCAGTTTCTGACTCATATAAATATACCAAATAATCATCAGAAATAGCAGATTCTCTTTGTCTTTGGGATCTTCTTAATGCTACTTCTTGTGATTCATCTACTACAGGTTTATCAATTATGGCTTCATTAGTAGGAGCATTAATTTGCTGTTCTTGTTGATTACTTTGTTGTGCAACAGCTTCAGGAACAACAAATTTAAAAGAAGTACAGGATAAAGGAATTTTCACCCTAACTTCTTTAATTTCCACATTACGTGGTTCTTCACTCCCACTAACTTCGCCATTCTCAATGAATTTAGCATTTCCAGTTTCAACTATTCTCGTGCTATAATTAGGACAGTAAAATCTATACCCGTTTGATTTTTCTGGATAACCAATGAAGAAACCACTAATTGTTCTTGAATCCAGTTTCTTTTCTTGTAGATTGTATACTCTAACTTCTGCCGGGCAACCCCAAACATGCAGGTGCCTCAAACTAGGTTTCCTACCAGTCCACAGTTCAAAAAGTGTCTTTGGAACTTCTTTACTAGAAACCCTATTTAGCAAGTAAACGGCAGTCCTTAAAGCATACATCCATAACGAATGAGGTAAAGATGAATTACTTAACATACTCCTAATCATATCATTAATGTACAATTACGCCTTTCTGCCACACCATTTTGTTGTGGTGTGCCAGGCAATGTGTATTGAGCACATATGCCACGTTTTTCAAACCTGATTATTTTCACCTTTCTATCTAATTGTCTTTCAACCTCAGTAATAAATACCTCTAAGACATTAATCGCTTGAGATTTTTCATGCAACAAATAGATATATCCATAATGTGAAAAATCATCAATAAAAGTGATAAAATATTTTTCTTTATTGAAAGATGTGATATCAAAAGGACCACATATATCAGTGTGTATAATTTCAAGAAGCTGTGTGCTTCTTGTGGCTCCTTTTTTTGTGTGTTTTGTTTGTTTTTCTTTAATACAATCAACACAAATATTAAGGTCAGTAAAATCTAAATCTGGAAAAATTTCATTCTTAATTAATCTTTCCAGTCTTTCTTTAGATATGTGACTTAAACGTTTATGCCACAAGTAAGCAGATTGTTCATTCACCAAACTTCGTTTGATTCCAACATTATGATGCAGAGTTAAGAGTGTTTCGGCAAATAGATTATCAAGATTTAGTTTGTATAAGTTATCACAAAGAGTACCAGTACCAATGAGATAATTATGTTTAAACAAACTAAAACATCCATTACCAAAATTAAAGGAATATCCACTCTTATCCAACTTAGACAATGAAACTAAATTTCTCAAAACAGAAGGAACATAATAAGTTTCAACTAAATCTAAGTGACGCACAGTATCGAGAATCAAACGATAAGTCCTGACAGCTTCAACTGGAGCCTTCACTCTATTTCCCATGTAAGCAAATCTTTCATTCTTGTTTATGGTTTGGATTGTAAGGAATCTCTGCATAGTATTAGAAATATGAACAGTACAACCAGAGTCAATCCACTAAGTATTATAAGGAATTTCAGTTAAATTTGATTCGAGACATGTAAAAGCACAAGACTTACCTTTCTTCTCAAACCATACCTTATGTTTCAGGCAATCTTTCTAAAAGTGTCCAGATTTTCCACAGAAATGACACTTCCCATTCTTGTTTCCTTTCTTTCATACTTGAGATGAGGACTGATTAACATTAAGTTGCTTCTGTTATCCCTCACCATGCTTCTTTTCTTTATTTTCAGCTCCTTGATGATTTACAGAATTAATGGAGTGGGTTCTTGATTCTTTAGCCTCGTTTCCTCTTGAACCAACATACCATGCAATTCATGCACGTTCCATTTGTCATTCATGGTGTTGTAGTTCATTTGGAAAGGATCATACTCAGACGGTAATGAGTTGATGATGAACTGCACAAGGAAATTTTGTTCCACTTCCATTCCCAATGACTTAAGTCTTGCTGCTATGTTTGTCATTTCAATGACATGCTCATGCATAGTACGTGAACCATCAAACTTCATGGTGGTCAAAGTACCCATTAGTGTCCCAGCAAGAGACTTATCAACGGTTTGGGAAGACTTTTCCACAAGTTTCAGAAGTTCTTTTGCACTTTCAGTTTTGGGAAGAGTAGTTTTAATGTTGCCCGCAATATTCATTCGCATGAACATTAGGCCTAATCCGTTAGACCGACCTCAGTGCTTATAATAGGACTTTTCTTCATCATTGCTAGCTTCAGTAATAACAGTTGGCTTTTCAGAGTAAAGTGCAACATTAAGATCTAAAATCCCAAGATGAAATTTGATCTGTTCGTACCAATCTGAAAAGTTAAGTCCATTAAAAGTCGTAACAGAGGCAGAGTGAGAATGAAGGGCAAGTTCTGCAAGTAAAACATGCTCATTTATTAATACTTTGAGTTACGAGTTCAATCACATTATCAAATTTAGAAATAATTTACTTAAATGCATATTAACATTCTCCTTTGGGCGAAACATCAAAATACAACTTTAAACATAATGATGCTTAAAAATATATTTAACACAAACCGATAATATTTAATGCATCAATTAATAATACTTACTACCTTTGGATAAATAAATAAAATTAACGATACATCAAAATTATATCTTTAATGTTTATCAGTTATATGAACAAAAAATCAACCTTTGGGTGATCCACAAATGTCTTATAACCAAAAACTTTAATTTACCCATAATTATTACATCATTTATAGGCACCAAGATTAATGGGCAATTAACTTGAATTTAATTTTTTTATTTTTATTTATTTTTATTTTGAAATTAATTTCATAAAGATTCGACCACTTTGGTGATTAATGAATCTTACATAAATAATTTCAAAAGATCCAAAATAATATCACAATTATTTCTTGTCTAATAAATTTTTTTTTTTTAAAAAAAACTATACTACTTTAGTGGCTCAAAGTACTCCAAATAGTAAGATTTCATTATACCACAGAGAATTCAGGAATCAATTTCGATTATTTTTAGGAGACATGACATTCGAAAGGTTAATATTCAGATTGTCCAGTAAGGATTTTCATATTTAATATGGCTATATAAAATTGTAGAGATAACATGTTGAATCGAAATTTTCTATTTGACCATTATAGACAAAATAGTTAAAAAGAAATAATAATAAAACTAATCAACTAATGATTATTTTCCTTTCTGTCTTCGAATTAAAACAGAACGTGAGACATGGTCATTAAAATTGTGTTGTTCACTGTCATGATCATAATGGGCATACAGTTGTCAAAGGCAAATACTAATTAACAACACATCCATAATAATAATATCAAAGGCACTATTTACAGCCACTGGAAAAAATAATATGGCAATGCTTTAGATTGGTCAACTATAATTGTAAGTCATTTAGTTAATACTTACATTGACACATCATCATCAACTACGGTTGTAACATATCATACTGCCATCACATTACGTACAGTTTATTTGGCACCATCATAATAAAATTTCATAATTTATCAACTAAATGGTCAAAAATAAATTATGTCATCACAATTTAGTCATCAAATCACAGAAATCTACTAATAACGGTAATTGTAAATTCCTAATTTATCACAAAATTTGGAGAAAACTTTTGCTTTTACGTATGAAAAAACATTAGTTCTTAAACCTTACTTTGATACCACATGTAAGCATATAGCGAATTATATAAACTTAGCATTCTTATATATATATATATATATAATCATAGCAATTATTTAGGAACGTAGAACTTAATGATTTTCACATACCATGCTTTAATAATTTAAAAATCAGTCAAGAAATATACCAGAATTTTTCATAGCTTTCTTGACTGAGATCAGCGGAAGCACAAAAGCAGAATATTATTTCTCTCTCTTAACCTTACATTTCAGAATAGTGTTTGATGGAGCCTATTCTTGGCACAGAGAACCCCTTTTATAATAGGGAATAGTCAGTCCTCACATTCCATCAACGTGATTAGTGGAAATAATAATTATCCACTAACAGTCAATAATTATCCTGAGTCAGTAATTATCCTACTAACAAATTAGTTAATAGTTTAATCCTAACGAGGTAACTTTCCATTAGGATTTAACTTATTCAATAATTATTAAACCATCAAATAAATTAATTATGTGGGCATAGAAAATTTACATATTCTTCAACAAGTGCATAAAGTTGAATTTCGGCAGTTTTTGGCTATTTGGCTATTCATGAGGACTAACAAGGGGGGGATCAAATTTTCATATTTTTCAGTTCTCCTACACTTTTCAGTCTAGACGGCTCAACATGTTATTGGCTTTTTCCCACCCGCCCTTTCTACGGAATAAGGTTCCTTGTGCATGATCAAGGGCTGCATAGTGATAGTCCTGGTAGTTACTAATTTCCATTTTATCCACAGAAAAGAGAGACATTAAATCCAAAGCTCTGGACGTGGTTGAAGAAAAAGAGAAAGTAGAAGACGAGCAAAGAAGCTATGAAGCGCGAATGAGTACAACATGTGATTGGAAGGGAACAGGCTGAGGGAAGAAGAAGACAAAACTAAGGGAGAAAAGAAAACAAAGCAAGTAGAAGAGGCAAGGCAACCGAGGGAGCGGATAAAGATCAAAGGAATTCCCAATTTCGGATGCAACAATTTTCCTAATTAGAAATCTGTCTTTTCTGCTTCTTATGTTGTGGATTTGGTCTAATACTGATCATCTTAGATGTAATACGAAAAGACGATGGCTTAAAAGAAAAGTAACAATAACGTGAAATAGTTTCGAACAGAATAAAGAAAAGACATAGAAAAAAACCTTTTAGAAGGAATTTGCTAAACCGAAGCCAGCTGAAACATTGAGAAATGATTCATTTCAAGCAACAATATCAGCAGGAAGATGTCATGTTTCTGACAACTCTACTGATCATGAAAGGACGATGCATCCCTATAGCAAGGTCGTAATTAATAGGTGAGCCATAGGCAGGTTCATTATGAAAAATATGATTGACCAAGAAGTAAACAGAGTTTTCCCATGGCACTGCCGGATGAAAAAAGTTATGATCGATGAGGATCATATGAACTAGGCTATACATGCACGGCTTGTAACCTGGCTAGGAACATATGAACTAGGCTGTATATGTACAGCTAGCGTGAGAATTCGACGCAGCAAGACTGATAGTACTTAGGTTTGTTGCAAGACATCACAAAGAAACAATACATTTTGAGTTGGAGTTGCAAATTGAAGTCGACTAACCAAGCACAAATGAAATTAGAGGTGGTTAAAATAAACCGAACAAATAAGGAAAGAAAGGGTAGTACTACTCACGCTGCCTTGGCAGCAAAGAGCTTAAAAGAGGGATCATCAATGGAGAAAGGCTGTAAGAAACGGACGGACACATCTAAGGAGTGTTCTCCATCTCGGACCACGGCAAAGGAGACCAGCATCAAATAGCGAGCATCATGAGGAGCAGGAACATCATTCTCCACAACAATCACGAAAAGGTCTCCATTTGGCAGGCCAAGCAAAATGGAGCTAGGAGGGTATACCATTATGGTTTTTTTTGGGTGGTTTAAGTGGGTGCAATATGTGTGCAAGACTAGGGGATCTGAACCAGGTTTCACGATTCATATCATATGCAAACAGGCGCAGGTCGTCATAGGTGAATCAATAGAAGGTATCATCACAGAGGACAGGCTCGCTCCATTTGGAAAACATGGATCGTATATCATGGTCATAACGACCTTCGAGACCTGGTGGTGAGGCGCCCTCAATTGACCAGAGATCAGAAAAGTACACCTGCTTACCTAGGTTGCAAATCACGACGGAACCATGAGATCTACATTTATGAAACAGGATTTCATCTTTATCAAGGGCAAGAGTAGCTGTACGAGCGCCATAACCACGAAAAGGTTCCACAGGGGCATCCAGGTAGGTCCAAGAATCGGTGTCGGCGTCGTAAATTTCACCAGCGTTGCTCCAATTATAAGGATTCCACCGTTCTCTAGTGTTACAAGAAGCCTCTTGATCATCGTTTGTTGGCTTAAGAAGGTAGCGCTCGTATCCAGAGACAACACATAGCTTCTTTCCACCAGAAACGTCACCGACGAAGGGCGAATCACGGGGAATTCTCCTGGGAGATACTTTTACCCATCCGCCGCCGGTGGAGCAGTTTATGTTTAAACACATCCAAACAAGCGTAAATACCACCACCCTTTTCAACTTCATCATTAGTGAATCCACCAACCCAGTAGATGTCTTCTCCGATAACGGCCCACCCTCCTTCCGCTCCACCTTTCCTCCGATCGAGCTGCGCAACGCGTTTAAACTCTACCTTCTCCCTTTTGTCATCCACATCGCTAATTATCTTGTGCTCAAACTCCATGCGATACCACAAATATTCCCCCACGCCATCTCCCCTAATGTACACCACAAAGGGACATTCAACTAAGTAAACAACTAGATTTCGGGTAATGAATACCTCCAGGACTCGATAGCATAACAGATAAAACGTAGCAAATCTTGAAAGGATGACAATAGTCAATTGTTCACAACTCATTCACTGAGACATTTGGTCAGGAGGTCATGAACTTGTACATGCATGAGAACACATGCTGGCATGTCATGATTACACTATTCAATTCACATGGACATTCTATCAAGAGCTAGGGGAGTATAATTAATCCACATGATAATGAACAACACATAAGCATCATGACGACAACTTAAACTTGGAATTTCAAGGGTTTTGACATGGGAATTACATTAATCAACACACATGCTATCTTATGTTCATGAACTTATAATTAAATCTTGAATTGAAACCCATACAACAACACAAACATGAATACAATCCAATTTACGCATGTAAATCATAAATTTGAAAACTTGTAGTTTTAAAAAGGGTTCTTGAACTCCAATGGTGGAAGGAAACTCAAGGATGAACACCAAACATACTTTGATTGTTGATTTCGTAAAGATTTTTAGGGATTTCTTGGAACTTGGATTTGAGCTTAATGAACTAGGGTTTATTTCTTGAGAGGGTTTTGAGAAGAATGAATGTATTTTGCCCTTTTCGGCGCTTAATTTCGTATTTTGGATGAATTGACTAAGGGAAAAAGGACCTAAATGCCCTTGAAAACTCGTAAGTTAATGAACAAAACTGGCCCAGTAACGTGATAGGCGCCGCGTAGCGTCGATGGGGTCGACACGATCACCGACACGTCGCGTCGATGGGTACGACGCGATAGCCAACGCGACACGTCAAGATTGCGTTGACTTGTTGTTTTGGCCATCCAAATACGACTCATACGATGTTCAAAAATTTCGAAACTCACCCAGTATAACCTATCGACATCTCTGATCATGAATCAATTCAAAAATCGACAATCTAAGACTGGAAAGATCATAAATGATGCCATTGAAATATCGAGACTAAAAATGAGACTAAATATCAACACTTAGCTGAAATTTTCTAAGTATGGGACCTATTTTGGCATGCTATATAGTACTGAAATGATTAGGACTTTGCGGGGTCTTACATACTTACTCTCGCACAAACTTCTGTACCAACTCTTTTTTCTTGCTTGATTTGTAACAGCCAAAGTACATGTTGCATTTTCACGAATATACGGTCTGATTAACATCATTTTGTGCACTTTATATGTTTTGAACTGTGGTGTTTGATCTTGTAAATAAATAACAATATGAATCCATTAATCCTTCAATTGTCTTTCAAAATTTTGACACTTATCTTTCATAAAAATTTAACTAATCCAAAAATTTAACTCATTATTTATAAAAATTGAATATAGAGAACAATCAAGGAAGAGAAAAAGTTGTATGAATAATACGTACAAATCCACAGTAGCAAGATAGACCATTTATCTTCATACTCATCATCTGGACATAGGGCTTGATTAGGGTTAGTTTTTCAAATATTTTGAATTTGACAAACACTTGTGCGGGATTCTACAATAGATTAAAATAATTAGATCACGCACATCAAATTTGAAAATTAGTAAAGATAAATTATTGATGGTTAACTTTATTAACCATGTGTACCTAAACGTTCGCGCGAAGCGCAACCACGTTCTCTAGTATCTGTATATAGTTAACTATATAATGTTCACATACTACTTCCCAAACTCTATTTGTATTTGTTTTTACAAAATTTACAGTAGTGCATAAAAAATAATCAATTGCGCTGAAATTTGTCTCTCATATTTGTAATTTGACCAATGCATAATTTGACCTAATATACCTTGATTGTTGATTTCGTGAAGATTTTTAGAGATTTCTTGGAACTTGAATTTGAGCTTGATGAACTAGAGTTTATTTCTTGAGAGGTTTTGAGAAGAATGAATGTATTTTACCCTTTTGGAAGTTTATTTCGTGTTTTGGATGAATTGGGTGAGGGAAAAAGGACCAAAATGCCCTTGGAAACTCGAAAGTTAATGAAAAAAACTGGCCCAGTGACGTGATAGGTGATGCATCGTGTCGATGGTGTCGACGCGATCACCGACGCGTTGCATCGATGGGTAAGACACGATAGCCAACGCGACACGTCAAGATCGTGTTGGCTTGTTGTTTTGGCCATCCAAACACAACTCAAACGATGGTCAAAATTTTCGAAACTCACCCAATATAACCTATTGACATCCCTGATCATGAATCAATTTTAAAATTGACAATCTAAGACTGGAAAGATCATAAATGATGCCATTGAAATATCGAGGCCAAAAATGACCCTAAGTGTCAACACTTAGCTGAAATTTTCCAAGTCTGGGACCTCTTTTGGCATGTTATATAGGACTGAGATGACTAGGACTTTACGGGATCTTACATACTTACTCTCACACAAACTTCTGTACCAACTCTTTTTTCTTGCTTGATTTGTAACAGCCAAAGTACATGTTTCATTTTCACGAATATACGATCTGATTAACATCATTTGTGCACTTGTATGTTTTGAACTCTGTGTGTTGGATCTTGTAAATAAATAACAATATGAATCCGTTAATCCTTCAATTGTCTTTCAAAATTTTGACACTTATCTTTCATAAAAATTTAACTAATCCAAAAATTTAACTCATTATTTATAAAAATTGAATATAGAGAACAATCAAGGAACAAAAAAAGTTGTATAAATACTACGTACAAATCCACAGCAGCAAGATAGACCATTTATTTTCGTACTCATCATCTGGATATAGTGCTTGATTAGGGTTAGTTTTTCAAATATTTTGAATTTGACAAACACTTGTGCGGGATCCTACAATAGATTAAAATAATATAGATCATGCACATTAAATTTTGTCAAATTGTAAAGATAAATTATTGATATAACTTTATTAATCATGTGTACCTAAACGTTCGCGCGAAGCACGGCCACATTCCCTAGTATCTGTATATAGTTAACTATATAATGTTCACATACTACTTCCCAAACTCTATTTGTATTTGTTTTTACAAAATTTACGGTAGTGCATAAAAAATAATCAATTGCGCTGAAATTTGTCTCTCATATTTGACCAATACATAATTACATATGAATTGTTGTTTGGCTATTTGGCTACCAGCCTACCACTTCCTTTAAAATTGTGTTTAAAGACTATTGAATAAGAGGAGTGGAGTATTAATTAAGAAAATGAATTAAAGAATAAGAATGAATAGAGTAGTAATTGACCCATATTTTTATATAAAACAAAGATATTTAGAAAAAAAAAATCTTTTAAAAAATGTATGACCTTAAATTTACCCCGCATAGCTCAAAACCCTAGCAACCTTGTCCAAAGAACTTTTTTAGCAAGTAGAGAACCGAATAATCTTTTCCTAGCTCAACACAAGAAAAGTAAATCACTGGAAATTTTCTATTTTATTTGGTACCAATTGGCATTACTATAAAACCAATTTAAACTAGGATTACAAAGCCTATTCCAATATGAATTAGGAGAAACAAATCTTACCTAAACTTGAATTATAAATACTCAAATCCTAAATAAATTTATATTCATCCGAAGAGAAGAGATTGAAAACACTTGTTTACATCCCCTTATAATTTACCACTTCAATTAAAGAAAAGTGTCTAAGCTTATGATCGATAACGAGAGGCAAAAAACATATATTGATGCCAACAGACAACGATGTGTGAATTGGGAAAAGAAATGCCACGTCCCAAAATAATCACAACACGTGATTGGCACCCGCTCATAACACATGTCGGGAAAACCAATCTTCCATACACTTTACCAGTTAATAAGCACTATGATAAGATATGGACAACTTTAATAAATCAATAAAGAGTGAATAGTAATCCAACAAAAATTAATAATCAAACTAATAATTCATCAATCACTCGAGAACTAATTCTTTAGCCCAAATCACACACTACGACTATGGAGCATCTAGAAAAGAGTTACATGAGTTTAAATTTCGGGCATGCAAACTCATTAAAGAGATAAAACTAAAAATAGATAGAGCTGAAACGACAGCCTCCACGAATAATGTGAAGACTCACTTTAGCACCAGAATCTTCACGAACGAACCCTTAACCACTAGTCTCCCCTTCGCAACAGTATCTGCAGACATGCAAGTAAGGAGTGAGCTATATATAAATATAACCCAGTAAGATCCTCGATACGCTACTTTAATATTTCTGGAACAAGTGTTAGAAAATACAAGGCACAACAAAATACATAAATAATATGCACACAATATCTCCTATAAAGTAAAGTTCAATAAGATCCTATAGAAGTTCAAAAAACCTCTCTGTATCTCAACTCAATCAAATCTCTCAGCTTATCATAAACGGCAGTGAAAGTGATCAACCTAGCTCCCAACAAGTCTACAACAACATATATAATGCTCCAAAAGTATACTACGGCAGCAAGTACAAGGCCTCTAACATATTACGGCGACATAGGTATGCCCCTAACATATTACGGTAGCACATCTATGTCCCTAGTAAATATATCACGACAGCAAGTACAAGGCCCCTAACATATTATGGCAGCATAGATATGCCCCTAACATATATTATGGCAGCAGATGTACGCTCCTAGTAAATATATCTAGTATCCCAACGTCACCTCACAACTCACCATCAAATGATTCTCAATATACTTAACAAAATACATATATATAGTTGATCAAAGACCACTGATTCTACCAAGCACATGCTTGTCCCGATAAATGGACTACGCAGATGTTGATTTTGATAAGTATGGGAATATTTTTGCTTCACTTCACCATACTATTATTCGTTAGATTTTAGATGAAAGTAGAGGTAAAATCTGCGTACACTCTACCTTTATCGAACCCAACTTTGTGTGATTTCACTCGATATGCTATTGTACACATAATCAAGGTTATAAGATCTAAATTTGTCTAAATGGAATTAAACCATTATCCACTAAGTAAAATTGTTTAATATGCTGAATCAACTCTTAGCTTAGCTCTGCGCTTTTTTTTTTTTTTCAGTATGTGTGGAACGATACTGAGAATAGAAGAGAATGCATTGACCAGGTGAACAAGATTATGAAATTTTAGTTTTTTCGTCCATGAACAGGGTTTGGATGCTCTAGGTATAATGAAAACTCCATCAATCATAAAATCTACGTACAATGAAGACTCCATCAATCATAAAATGATGACATATAGATAGGTAAGCATAATTCACAATTAGACATACCATACACTAGTTATTGCATTTCAAATTCAGATTAGTACATAATTGAAACTATCGTATTAAGATTGTTTTAGCACGGGCCAATGATATCTAGTACAACTAGAGTTACCAATTGAGAGTATGCAAAGCAACGTAGTAGACGTGCGGAAACACGTGCATACGCATTAACGCCCCACGAGTTCTTCCCACTTCGGGCCCCACGAGTTCTTTATGATGTAGTATAATTCATGGTTCTCGTAGCCATAACCTACAACAAAAAATCGCTTACTAAAATCTTTGCTTTAGGCCCAAAATTTTAAGGCCTCAAAATTTTTAATAGTAAACTCTATAATTTCAACTTCACTTCAAATAATAATGAAGATTGTGAAATACATTTTAAAAAAATAAATAAATAATAATAATAATAAAAAGGAGAAAAAGTTTTCTTATTTTTACAAAAAATATTCTAGAACTTTGAACTAAACAATTCAAACTTTATATTAATAAATAAAGTTTTAACAACAACATCCAAGTTAATGTATTGCAAACAAATTACTAACATCTTATTAACAAGAATTAATTCTTATTTTTAGTAACAATCATAATTAATATGCAATCATATTAATATGTGAAGTTAAAGATTTTTAAAAATACTACATCGAAACAACTATTATGCAAGAATAAATAAGATAACTTTAAATTATTATAGTAAATAAAACAACTCTAACGAGAGCAACACAATTAATGAATCAAAGCCCTTATGTATAGCAAAATTACATGTGACTGTATAGAGAGTTATAAAACCAAGATAACATTGCAAATGAAAGAAAAGCAATCACTTTGTTATATTATTAACATTACCAAGAGAAAAAGAAGAGAGTCTAAAAGCAAAATAAACAGTATGTTTTGATGTAAACAAAACCAAACCAAAAATCAAAAGCAACAAGTATGGTAAAATTCTTATAAAACCCAAAAATTTTGAGAAAATTAAGAGGTAAAGAATGACCCCACTTTATATTGAAGAAATGATTACAAAGAATCTAATTTCAGAGCTTGTTGGAAAAGTGATAATCAAAATTGTTATTAACTCTTATTATTGTTAAGCAAGATTTTTGTGTTTTATGCATAAGAATGAGAAAAGTATTGAAAACTTATTATCAAATCACTGATAGAAGTGGATTACGAAACCGCATAAAACTGTCATAAACAACCATCGTGCAATAAGGAGCGTCGGTTCAAATTTTCTACGACATCATTTGGATAAACAGGAACAATATTCGCGATAAATTTTGGCAGCCCCTATAACATATGAAAATAAATGTTAACAAAAGTAAGTAGTTGCTAGGAGAAGAAAGCAAATTTGACGCACTCCAAGCAAGAAGCTAGATGCGAGGTGAATTAACTAGTTAAGGAATGCTAGCAACCTTAAAAAAGATTATTACGAGAATAAAGTCAGACACAAGATTTACAGATCGATTAATGTAGATATACATTTCAATAATGTTTTTCTCCAATATTTCTCACACTGTAACATAGTGAAAAAATTATTGTTGTGAATCATTCCAGCAAAGTGCAATTTTCTGATGATCTAAGCAACAATAACCTTTTTTTGTCAGTGTTAATTTTTTTCCACCTAGAGAAGGCGTACGACAGTGTCCCTATGGAGGTCCTTTGGAGATGTTTGGAGGCCAGAGGGGTCTCTATGGCGTACATCAGATTGATTAAGGACATGTATGATGGATAAGACTCGTGTGAGAACAGTGGGAGACAGTATCCCTATGGAGGTCCTTTGGAGATGCTTAAAGGCTAGAAGAGTCTCTGTAGCATACATCAGATCTATTAAGGACAGGTATGATGGAGAAGATTAGGGTGAGAACGGTGGGAGGAGATTCAGAGCATTTCCCTATTTTGATGAGGTTGCACCGGTGATCTACTCTTAGTCCATTTTTATTCGTCTTGATGATGGATGTTTTGACGTGGCCTATTCAATGAGAGGTGCCATGGTGTATGCTATTTGTAGATGATGTAGTTTTGATTGATGAGACTCCGAGGGTGTTAATGATAAGTTGGAGGTTCGGAGACAAACGCTAAAATCTAAAGGGGTCATGTTGAGTAGGACCAAAACGGAGTGATTGGAATGCAAGTTCAGTGAATTAGTGCTTGAGGACGAGGTGGTAGTGAAGATGAATTTCCAAGTTGTCTGTAAGAGGGATAGTTTTAAATATCTTGGGTCTATGATTCAGGAGAATAGAGATATTAACGAAGATGTCACTCACCGTATTAAGGCTGGGTGGATTAAATGGAAGCTCGCGTCGGGAGTTTTGTGTGATAAGAAGGTGCCCCCAAGCTTAAAGGTAAATTCTCTAGAGTAGTAGTCCGACTGGCTATACTGTATGGAGCGGAATGTTGGCCAGTCAAGAACTCTCATACCCAGAAGTTGAAGGTGGCAAAAATGAGGATGTCGCATTAGATGTGTGGACTTACTAGGGGAGTAGGGTTAGGAATAAGACTATTCAGGAGAAGGTGGATGTGGCTTTGGTGGAGGACAAGTTGCGAGAAGTGAGGTTGAGATGATTTGGACATGTAATGAGGAGAGGCACCGATGCCCCAGTTTGTAGGTGTGATAAGTTAGCTCTAGATGATTTCAGGCAGGGTAGAGGTAGGCCGAAGAAATATTGGAAGGAGGTGATTAAACATTATGGATCAGCTATAGCTTATTGATGACATGGCCTTAGATAGAAAGTTGTGAAGGACGCGATTAGATAGGAGTGCTTTGGTGTGGCCGTGCTGCTAATAGTCATGGGAGGGTTAGGGTGAGGTGTGTCATACCATGATAGTGTAGAGTACTACTTTGTGGGTGTTTTATTTCAGTTATTTCATCTTATTTCATATTTTATTATGACTTTGTTTATTGTTTATCCTGAGCTAGGGGTGTATCGAAAACAACCTCTCTACTTCTTCGGAGGTAGTGGTATGGACTACATACATTTTACCCTCCCCAAACCCCACTATGTGGGAATACAGTGGATATAATGTTATTATTATTGTTGTTGTGTTATTTTTTTCCAAAAAACCAACACCACCACCAGGTTCAGAATTTCTCGGTGCAAAAATCCCAATCAGACTAGCCAGAAACATGTGCAACACGTTTCCTCACACACCGGCAGAAACAATTCTCTAACGAGTGTGCCAAATCCATGAGCCGATGCGTGCGACGTTTTTCGGCCACTTTTTTGGTCAGTTCTCTTTTCAGTTAAGTCACCTCATCAATCTGAGGCTGCCCATGTAGTTATTATTTGATTCCCACCAATTTACAATAATAAAGTCTAATATTCCGGCTACTGAGCACTTTCTTTGCACATTCCCGCAACATAGTTCCAAATTCTTGATGACAAAATCCTAATTTCACAAGATATCTTCTCGGATTAATATTTATGGTTGCAAAAATACGAGAATTAGAAATTAATGCCCTATGATCACTCCTAAACCATTAATGAACAACTCAAATTATTTAGCTTGGGCTTTCTCGATTGAGTTGTGGTGCAAAGGTCAAGATGTCCAAGATCACTTAACAAAACGCTTCACTTAACGAATAATGCTAATGTGGTAGATGAAGCCACTTTGAGGTTCCCTCTGAAATGAGGCATGTAAGGGAGCCACTACGAAGAAGTTTCGGGAGTTACAAGGCAAGGACTAGTGAGAGCGAAAGCCAAAACACAGTGGGAGAAGGTTGATGCTCAATTATGTATTTTCTTATGGTGTTTATCGATTCTAAGTAGATGACTTTGTTTCGAACATTCCAAACATATCATTCAATTCAGGAAAAGGCTCATGCTTTATATACTAATATCTTGTTTCTATGATGTGATATCTTAATGATCAACTTAAAAAAACAACAATTCGATATTTCTACTTACTTGGAACAGGTACAAGCAGTCATGGAGGAATTTGAAACGTTAATGCATCTCACTACAAATGTGGAAAAATAACAAAAGCACAAACAGATGTTTCTAGTTCTTACACTTCCTGGACTTTCTACTGACCATAATTCAGTACGTGATTAGATTTTAGCTAGTCCTACGAACTATGGTTCCTACAATTAATGAATTATTCTCTATGTCTACTTCATCTTGTAACACCTTACAATCACAAGTGGTTCATGAACCACCATTGACTCATTTATTCTCGCATCTCAAACTATTGAAAAACAAACATACCAGCCTATCGAGAATCTATGAGGTCATTTTGAAAAATCTCGACAAAAGTGTAAGTGTTGTCATAGGGTTCGACACACTTGTGACATGTTATATTTTGCACATGGTCTACCACCCAGTAACAATCTTGTTGCTCGAAAGGAATATATTCGATTTCGGTATCGAACAAAGAGACGTCTCCACAAGTAGCGTATTATTGTTCAAGCCTGATCAACAATCCAATCATGCTCATATTGCTTAGACAAAATATAATGAGTTCCTTCAGTATCGAGCAAGTAAACAGACGTCTCCACAAGTAGCCACGGTTGATAAGTTTGATGCTTTTGTTGCTAGTTATTTTTTTGCTTATGTTTAACAGTCTAGTACTCTTGATTCATGTGTCGTTGACTTGGGCACTTCTGTTCATATTTCTAGTAACAAAGGAAAAACCCAACATTCAACGTATTTTGTGCACTCCGCCATCGACAAAAAGGAAAGGAAAAAGATATGCAGGTTATTAGAAGATCATGTTCTAACCAATTGGGTTTCACTAAGCAAATCTCCCATATATAGTCTCAAATTTTAGATATGAGATCCTCTTGGTATTATGAGTCTTTTGATGTGTTATGCACTTAAAACGGTTCATGTTTGCGGCACGTCAAATTTTATATAAAAAGAAAAAACAACGAAACTGTTATAAATATAATACTATATATAGTAAATGTCTACTTTATCATATATAATGAATATCTACTTTACCATATATAGTGAATGTCTATTTATGAAAAAGTCAGAAACCTTAAGGTTAGTTTTCCCCTATAAATAAAGGGGTTTTCCTTCATTGTGATTCACTCCTCAAGAATTCCTCATGAGAAATAAAGAAGTCCCCTCTCTTCGCTCTCCATTCTTCTTCTTCTTTGATTTATATTTCATAACACGTTATCAGCACGAGACTTTGCCCAACAAGGTGAGATTATAAATGTAAAGATAATTTCAAGGCTAGTAATTCCTTATGTTATTTGTCTTTTGCTACTAATGATATAATTATTGTTGGATTTGAGGAAAAGATAATTGGTTTGGAATCACTTATGCTTTAAATTTGTTCGAAGAACAATGTTGTTAAAATATATGATAATGAATTTAAATCTCATCTCATTAAGAGGGTAAGACATTGGGTTAAAAGTTTCAATGCACCATGATGATAACATGTTGGGTTCAAGTCTTATCGATTTATGCTTAAGACGCGTTTATTTGGATAAGACATTGAGATTGGATCTCAATGCACCAAATTAATGATATTATGATGGCTAAGGCAAAATAATGGGTAGTTGATGAAAAGTCATGAAACATATTCCATCGATATGCTTTATTCCATGAAGTGAATATGATAGCAATATATGATGAATCTGAAAGTTGACAACTTGCTCCATTCTTGAAAGAAATATCGTAGTTGTGCGTAATATGTCTGAAAGAAGACAAGTGATTGAATACATGAATATAAGCGTGGGAGAAAAATATGATAATGATCATCAAAAGTGATGATATTTTCACGCGCATATTATGATCATAAGATATATTAGAGAAAAAAATTCTCTACATCATATTTATGCCTCAATTTGCTCTTGAAGTAGCAATATCTTGAAAGAGGTTCTAAGCTATCATAATTTGATATGCTTAAGGCATGATTATATTTCGTTCTTAAGGAATAAGATTTTTTATTATTATAAATACAGATATAAACCCCGGGGGTAAATGTAACTGTATATAAATTCGAAAGTGCTCGTGGTTGTAAGAAAATCACAATCCACCTCTAAAAGAGGCAAAATAATTGAGAAAAATTATTTTTAAAATCTACTTCTGAAGTAGTAAAGCTGAAATCTATTCATATCATAGTAAATATGAAATTTACTAAAGTAAAAAGGCACATATCATGATAAACTTGGAGTTTACTAGTATAAAAGTTCATAAATTAACATGAACGATTATGACATCTCAAAATTATACATATTGAGTATTGGACATGTAATGAAGACTTAGAAGATTTTTCAGAATTATTCATGTTGTTTATTCTCATGATAAGTAGGTTGGACCAACTAATGTTGGGATTGAATCCCTTATATTTGAAAAGTATAAAAGGTGAATAAGGGCCCTTACCTACATGTGATATGTTGAAAAGATGCATTAATAAGATGATCACATGTAAATTCATTGTCAACCTGCGTTTGACATTCATAAAGTTGTTTGCTCAATAAAATTGAGTCAAGAGCATAACTTTCAGATTGTGTAATTAAGACAATCTTGATGATGATGGTTTGGCATTGAATGCCTTCGATAAATAGCTAAACCATTACTAAGGAGAACAAAGTTTCATGTGTTGGTTATATGAAATATTATATACAATAGCACTTGTATGCATCAAACCAATAAATTATGGTTAACTGCCTTCAAAGTTGGTTCTAAGTCAAGAACCATACATTGTCCATCTAATAGTTTTGATGTGCGGTATACGATGAATAACTATACCATGATGTATAAAGATGAATTCATCAAAGAAGATGGAGGATGCATGTTAGTTTTCCTAACATAAGGGGCATATTATAAGCAGCTATGAAATATGTTAGGAATTATCATTAGATTCTCACTCAAAAGATAATTCAAGTCAAATGCAAGTGCTCCGATTTTCTATCCCTGAAGGACAAGGTCTATGCATGCGTGAAGCGTGATAGATCAATCGGTTTCAAATAAAATAATCCTTGAAAAGGATAAGAAGCAAATAATCATAATAAGAAGGCAATATGCTCTTGAAGAGCCTACGACATAACACTTCATGAAACCTTATGAAAGGTTCAGGTACCTGAAAACAATGAATTGATGAGATCTCAAAATGTTATGTCACATTGTGAACCAATACAAAATAAGAAGTTGTTCTATATTACCAACACACACAAAACAAACTCCTTCACTTTAACTTGTTACTATGTTGCTTTTTTGAGGTAAACCTTTAACTTGTTACTATGTTGCTTTTTTGAGGTAAACCTTTTGAGGTAAACCTTAATGAATTTTGACTGACACTTTAATATTATAGTATAACTTAATATTTAAAATTTAAATAATTAAAAATTATATAAAAATGTTATAAATTGTAATTCTTTTACATTCTATTAATAAGATTAAACAAAAATACTTGGGTTTTGATTTGGAGAGAATTCCAAGTTAAAATATAACACTAAGGGCCCGTTTGAACATCTAAGAAGGAAATGGACTTACAGATTAAACAAAAATACTTAGGTTTTGATTTGGAGAGAATTCCAAGTTAAAATATAACACTAAGGGCCCGTTTGAACATCTAAGAAGGAAATGGACTTGAAATTATGATACGAAATTATGATTTTTTTTTGTGAATTTCCAATATTATGATACGAAATTATGTTTTTTTTTGTGTGTGTGTGAGAATTTACAGTTGAAATCATGAGGTGATATTATATATACAAACGCTATTTTCATCTCATGATTTGAAATTATGCGATTAAATTGCTAACGCAGTCTTCGTTTATAGCTGATATTCTTCTTAAAGCAATGTCAGCGTCATTAGAATGTCATTTTCATGTAAAGAGTAATAATATTTCTTGACTCTAAATCAAATATTTATTTTTTCCTGAGGAAATAAAATCGGAGATGCTCAAACACATTAATTAGGATTTGACTTTAGTGATGGATAATTCGGTTCGAAATATTTTGTTTTAGCAAAGTCATATTAGAGTCAGTCCAAAACATGTTGCTAGACAGTCTACTTTAATATAAGTATTAGTATCTATTTTCATAATTTTTACTCAAAATTAGACAACCTACTCTAATTTGTTGCTTTATTTTATTTTGAAAATAAATTAAAGACAATTAAATATTAAATAGGAAATTGAATTATTATAAACTGATTTAGATAAAGTGGTCAATTTAATAAGGTCAGTTATCAATTTTACCCTCCTTTTTTCAAATCGATAATCCTAGATATTCTTGGTAGTCTTTAAATACATAGAAATGAAATATATAGCAACTCAAATAGTAGAAAATATGAGCAAGCATAAAACTGTACTAAAAAGATATAGAGCAAGCACCACTAACAGATAACCTTTCAATGATAAACAATTAACTAGACTTACTATAACTGCAAATCTTAATACTAGAACCACATTGTTGCTATTAAATTACGAAAAACTTATATTCAGAAAAGAAAAAAAAACGTGCTTCTTAGTTAAGTAATCTCGTATAAATAGGTGACCAGATTGAAAGGGAAAAAACTGATTCTTGTTTTCCAGAAGTGAAGCAAACTGATCAAGAGATACGAACTCATATAAACCTAGTGCAAGGGACACCAAGTATGTTGTGGCGTAGCAAGACAAATAGCATACCACGACGGCAAAAAAAAACCCTGCAGTTTAACCAAAACAAATTGAATTATAGCAAGGCTTTTTTGTCTCTGTGTTTATACAAAGCTTATTCAACTTCTTGTTTTCCAGTGCCCTCTTGCTGCTAAATAATAGATTCCTAATACCACAAGATCGCCACCAAACCTTGCAATATCCAAAAAAAAAAACGCTTCCAACTGCATTTAGAATCAAATTACTAAGTCAATGCACATAAAATTCACTACTTCCCCATCACAATTAGAAAAATAATCATACTAAGATGAAAGAAAGTTAAAAGGAGGTGGAGAAGCTGTTATGCTCATCAATGCAAACTTCAATGATAGAAAAGTCTAACAACTAAGATAGGTTGCAACACCACCTGATGGAAATAGCATGAAGCGCAATCACTATGACAACATAAGAAAGAACTATGAGTTCCCCTCAAAAAGGGCTGTTTAAAAAACGGAGGATTTTTATCCTTGGACTAATAATCTTATACAGGAGTCATCATGCTTATCAGAGAATAGTAAAGTCAGTACAGGAATCTAATGAGATAAGGTCAAATACAAGGAGAAAATTCACCGTCATATTAAGTTTGTATTGGTTTCTACAGTAACATCAATGTCATTATTACTAGCTGGAGTTCGATTTTATCCAGAATTAACCATCTAGTTTTGATTTTTAGAAACAAAAATTGTACCATCTAGGTTGCATAACCATGGTAAGGACCAGCACCAAATTCAATACTTGAAGATCATCAGTAATATGGTTAACACTATAACAATTAAGAAATAGAATATTCCAGAGTGCAGTATAGTGATAGGGTCACTCATTAACCCAGTGGCTACAGCTGTGTCTGGGTCATTGGGATGCCATAAAAATATCTAAATTTTTATTTTTTTAATAACCGTGGTGTCCATGCTAGTTGCGCGCACCTCGACTAATACATGCCACCTCCCACCAGAACCAGGTACCAGGTAAATTTGTCCACCAAGGCTAGAACAAATGAGTAAAAATATTTAACTCTTACTTCTTCATGGAATCATTTTTCCTGATTAGCCTTAATATAATGATTTACCTTGAAGGGGGAAACACAAAGAACATTGCTTAAGGGCATAGCCATTCTCTGTTACTAGTATCTCAGATCTTCTCCCATATGACTTGCTCTCAGACATAGAAAATTTATTGTCAACTTTTGTTGCTCAAGATATCACCTAAATACTTTACCCACACCCAATTGCATCTTCCACTACTGTCACATGTGATGTATCTCTACACTCAACCAAACATTCAAATAATTGAAGAAATAGCTTTCTAAGATTCAACCATTCACGCACTGTATTGGTGCAGGGTGGTTGAAATGGAGGCTCGCTTCGGAAGTCTTGTGTGATTGGAAGGTGCCTCCGAAGCCTAAACGTAAGTTCTATAGAGTAGCAGTCCGACCGGCTATGTTGTATGGAGCAGGGTGTTAGCCAGTTAAGAACTCCCACATCCAAAAGTTGAAGGTGGAGGAGATGAGGATGTTGCGATGGATGTGTGGCCTTACCGGGAGGGATAGTATTAGAAGTGAGATTATTCGGGAGAAGGTGGGAGTGACTTCGGTGGAGGACAAGATGCGGGATGTGAGATTACGTTGGTTCGGGCATGTGATGAGGAGATGCTTCGGCTGGCTACGGAGGCAGGGTAGAGGTAGGCGAAGAAATCTTGGAGGAAGGTGATTAGGCATGTTATGGAGCAGTTACAGCTTACGAAGGACATGACCCTTGATAGGAAGGTGTGAAGGACGTGGATTAGGGTAGAGGGTTAGTAGGTAGGAGTTCGTCTTGAACAGTAAAGAAGAGTGCTTTGTATGCGTCTGGAGTTTCTTGTTTTGGTGTACCGGTAATGTCTGTGATTTCGAAT
The DNA here is from genome assembly GCF_002878395.1 of Capsicum annuum. Lineage (NCBI taxonomy): Eukaryota > Viridiplantae > Streptophyta > Magnoliopsida > Solanales > Solanaceae > Capsicum > Capsicum annuum. The sequence continues at coordinate 146,430,499 of NC_061118.1, forward strand.
AGATAGTTTATAGTATTATTATTATCTTGCGGTTGTCTTGTTTACTATATTAGCTAGCAGTTGTCTTGTTTGTTATACTGTTATTTGTCCTGAGCTGGGGGTTTATCGGAAACAACCTCGCTACTTCATATGAGGTAGTGGTATGGTATGCGTACACATTAACCCCCCCCCCCCCCCTATGTAGGAATACACTGGACATTTGTTGTTGTTGAATACATTATACAAAAATATCTTACATTGACAAAGCTCACATTTCGGCCCACAAAATCCCAAGGTACCACCACATCCCAAAGCGCAAAAAATGTTTTGACGATAAATGAAATACATATAGAGGAAAAGACAATCTTAGGTGGTGGTGTATCCTTGAACAGATATTATGCATGTTCTCAAATAATCTGTAAAACAGTAAGCAGTCTCTCAATTGACAATGTCTATGAATATATAACACCCTTACTTTTTAGGAACTTTAGCCTAGATGATCTAAACGACGGCGAGCCAATGTCTTAATAGTTTACTAAGGTAGAGAAGGATCAAACAGTAAAAGTTCTTAATACTAAACCTAGTGCTTCTCTTAAGTTTTAGCTCATAAAACACCTTTGGATCATATAATCACAGCAAATAAATCAAACTCCAAAGGTATAAATTCAGAAGCAAAACAAGAGCAAAATCAATCAACTACAACTCAATATCAAACTAGTTCGGATCATCTATACGAAATCCTCTATGTCCACTCTGATCTATTTGGTCCTATTCCACTCCAATACACGTAAAAATTGTCTTTTTATCGCAAATTAAGCATTCTCAAGAAGCCTATTCCACTCCAATGCTCAAAAAGGTTGTCTTTTTATCGCAAATTAAGCATTCTCAAGAGGCCTATTCCACTCCAATGCTCATAAAAATAGTCTTTTTATTGCAAATTAAGCATTCTCAAGAGGCCTATTCCACTCCAATGCTCGTTAAAATAGTCTTTTTATCGCAAATTAAGCATTCTCAAGAAGCCTATTCCACTCCAATGCTCGTTAAAATAGTCTTTTTATCGCAAATTAAGCATTCTAAAGAAGCAAAAACAAGAACCGTACCCTCCAATCATCTAAGCTTCTCCTTAGCAGAACTCTTCTTAGCTGCCTCCATAACCTTGTCAAGATAACCTTCAATAGGCGGCGTCAAAGTAGCCATAAATCGATTCACAGGAAACGGCGTATAATCAGGAACCAATGCAGCAGTTTTCAAATTCTCCGGCAATGCCTCAATCGCCTCTTTCTTCAACCTCAACAACGTCGTCTCAGCCGCCTGTCTTTGCCTATGCTTCCTCATTAAAACCCTACTATACGCTTTCGCAAGCCTCCTTCCATCTTCAACTGTCAACTCGTACTTCGGAAGCTTCTCCACATCAACAAGCCCTAACGAAATCAAGTCCAAACCCGGTGGCCCAATTGGCCATGGATTCGCAAATTCCTTGTTCATTTTCTTCATTTTTTGAAGCTCTTCTTCTCTAGCTTTGCTAATTAATCCCATTTTCTCTCTTTCGGCTTCACGTGCTTTTTCTTTGGGTTTCAATGATCTTAATGGAGCAGTAGCCGATAGACATTCTTCAACCATTTCTTCGAATTCGCTTTTCCTTCTTGGTGGTTCTTTTTGGGCAACTTCTTGGCCTTTCTTCGTTGAAACTTTTGATCTTTTCAGTGGCTGTCCTGCTTTGAGTTTGCCTTTACCCTTTGCTGTTCGACTGACGAAGCACTTTTGTGTGAATTGATGGCTTAGGGTTTCGATTAACGGTTTGGATTTTGCGATTTCAGTTAATCGCATCATCTTGAGATTTCCACTGAGTAATGAATCTGGCTCTGCACACTGATGAAAATGACGATGTAAATTGGAAACCCCTTCAAAAACCCTTATTGGACCGGGGCAAGTATGGAAATTAAGAAACTGCAAGGGCTTCTTCGAATTATCACAGAATTCTTCTCTCTCCCTTGTGAGGAAGAGGAGTAACTTGTAATTTGCAAAGTTGATAGTAATGTGACAAGAGGCAGTGAGTTCAACTAGTGAAAACAGTGTCTTGAAGTAAAGCAAAATATAATTGTGTATAATAAAATTTTGTGATTCAATCTTTTTGTGAAATTCTATGTATACATTAAGTTGTAGTGTGTCCAACTGCCTTTACAATTTTAGTATGTAATTAGATTTGATATGATATGAAATTTAAACATTGATTTTGAACTTATCATACTATCGGTATAATTTCTAATATTTTTAAAATTTATAATTTTAGACATAAAATAATATTAGCTTGTTATAAAAAACGTGTCATTGAAGTATACAATAAAAAAATAAAATAAAATTACTTTAAATTTTAAAAAGAGACATTCTTTTGTAACATTCTAAAAATAAAATAGCATATGAGGTATTATTTTTTAGACTATATAAACATTATCACAAGCCAAAGTAGTTTCTATAGTAAATATATTTAGAATATGTTCAAAAATAATTGTTGTGGAGGAAGAAGTTGATTTGTTCTCCAAATTTGTGTCTACAATAAAGCCAGACAAAAATAATAGTAGTATTTTTTAGAAAAAACATTCTTACTACAAGATTAGTTGGCTTTGGAATAATTAGGTTTGTACCCAAAAAAATAGGTGGAATTAGCTTAGATTACTTCACTTTTTGAGATGTTTTTAAACTTTAAATCTATGTTCATTACGTATTAGATTTGTTAAGATTAAGTGAGGATTGGTTGGAGAGTGGAGATGATACTTGGATCTTTTAATTTCTTAATCCCACAAGATAAATGAATTTGTTGTCCTAGTTAGCATTGCCTTGTTGGTTACTAGTAAGAGTCGAAAATGAATAGTCTTAGATGAAGCAATTGAGGTGCGCACAAACTGATTAAACCCCGTCTAAAAAAGAAATGAATAGACACAAAAACTAGGTTCTTCAATGATGAACACCTCCCCTTTGCTTTTCTCCTAGTTAGCATTGCCTCGTTGGTTACTAGTAAAAGTCTTGAAAAAAAATAAATCAAGGGAGAACAGTTGAGGTGTGTGCAAACTAACCGAACCGAGTCTTAAAACAAATGGGAAGAGGAAGGTCTTCATCACAGCAGAACCCGGTTCTTGTGTTTATCGGTCTTCATGGATTACTATTTAACAACTTTACAAACAGAACAATTGGTAGCAGCAAACATGCATCAAAGGTTCATAGAAACGAAGGGAATACTATATATGATTTATAAGCATAATGAACTGTAAGATAAATACAGAATCTTATTTGAAGATGTTACTCGAGATAAAAGAACATTACATCAAAATCTACTCTACTTCACACGAGCATATGCCTTGTACAGAATTGGTGCTGGCATTTATTCAGTTCCTGCAATCTTCTTCTTCAACTGCTCAAGATCTTCAACCAATTCTTTTCTACTCGACTGTCAGCAAGAAAAAGAAATTCAAATCACTAGTAAGTACTATTAACCATCTCCAGAACCAAACTATGTGCCATTTAAATGCGAGCTTTACAGCTGTTGTTACCAACTTTGATGCTAAAAGCAGATTTCTCAGACAACGGAATTCAGATAAAGTTTAAAGGATCTTTGGTTTTTGGTGTAGCGGGAAGGAATATTGCAGGGGATATGATGGAAAAAGGGTTTATAAACTGACTAAAAATGAACCCTTTGTTTCATCTGTCCAGCATTATCTAGTCTGAAGGTTTATCCATAGAGTACTGCTTGACCAATTAGTAAAATACCATGTTCATAAAGATTAGTTCACAACTATGCAAAAGAAAACAAGGTAGCACACGACCTTGCAAATTAACAGCCGATCTCCAAGGGCCAGACGGATGTTTAACAAACCCCGCCCATAGGAGGAATGTAAAATAATGGCATGCTCATTTAGAAAACAGGCACTGTTACTGCCTGCTCAGTACACAAAAGACGATGCAACTACCTAAGAGTCAAAAAATATTACCTTGAAGAGAAGGTAGCGGTAGACAAACCACCCAGTATATCCAAGGCCTACCAACTCCATGATTTTTGGGAGCTGCAGAAAGAGGAAGAAAGATTAGCCAAATTTAGATAGGTAAACGGAAACTACATAACAAAATCTAAAAATAAAATAAAATACATAATCTCATTTCATTTTACGGAAATTAAACAGATTGCAGTGGGGAGAAGACCCATAACATAGCATAAAACAGTTCAAAAAGCAGGATGGTTATCGTATCACATTGATCAACCTACCAAAGGAACTGAGTTGATAGCACCAACAATAATTGAAGACAGCCAAACTGTAACAATTGCTCCACCTCCATAAATTAAAACTGTAGACTTGTTGTCAAGAGCATCCCACTGTAAACCATTAGCCAAAAAAATCTCGTAGTGTTAGCATCTAAATATCATCTATAACACAGCATCAACTATAAAATAGAAAACAAATATACCAATATGACAGATTTGGCAGTAAACTATTTTACAGGAACAAGCAACTTACACTAGTTAGGACTATGTACAGAACAATGTTATTTGTTCCGAATAACCTTTAAGCTACTAATGCAGTCGAGAGAGTGTGTGTGTACAGCAAATGACTAAAGTGAGTACAATAGAGAAAGATCTCAGCTTGCAAGTGTTCAGTTCACCTTTTCTTTTAGATCAGTCAACAATTCACTAGAATCAACAGCACCAGATTCTTCTGATGAAGATGCTTTGACCTGGAGTAGCGAAGACCTTTTGGGCTCTGTAAGAATATTAACATAAGATGATGAGCACGGCAACATGAATAAGTATTGACTTCAGTATACAGCATACAGCACACTTAGTAGGCAGTGCTTGGTAGTTTATGTCAGGTTTAAGTAACAATACTAAAACCAGCAAAGTAGATCACTTTCATCTGATCTAAACCTTTTCTGTACCAAATCCTTATAACTACACGGTGATTTAGAGTCCCAGCTTTTGGGAAGGGACTTGCTGTATTCTTGGAGATAGCATGATAATACGCATGATATATCCCCTTTTTCATTACTAATTAGACCTCTAAGAAGATAGCGTGTTAAAGTAAACATGATATTATGCCATTTCACTATCTATTTTAAGACACCCAGTTGAGAGGCTGTTCAACACAGGATACAAGGTTCACTTCCAATTCAAGTGTGACATCTTGTAGATATATCACATAGATACCCCTCATCTGTTACAAAAAGCCTGACGAAACTTCAAATCTATGAATCCAATTGCAAGCAACAAATGAAATCTAAACAAAAGTTTATCAAAAAGGGGTTAATGTCAGTCTACTTCATCAAAAAGAATCCACAAACATGTAAAAGATAGTAGATGTAGGTTCCGTTGAAGCTATCAGAACATGTAACATTCAAAATTGTACTGAATGTGGAACAGAAGTCGTAAATCATAGATAGCATTTCCCCTTTTTCTTTGAAAAGATTATTGTGTCCGGATCAGCTTGTCACACCAGGACTAATCCACAATACAGCTTGCCACAGGTCACAAGCACAAGTGTCTGGATGTCTGGTCAACTTGCCCACAAGTAATTGAGTAGATGGACCCACACTAAGTGTAGCTGTTATCTGAAACTTTGACCTCTAATTGTTATTCCTATACCTCAAGCACTCCATCATTTCTTTGGGAAGATATTATTTTCCCTTAAAATAAGGACCCTTAAAGTGATGCCAAATGCATTTGCAGACAGAACATTAAACATATAACTTGTTGAAATTGGACACAAATCAAAAATTGAGCTAACCAAAGGAGTCGGGACCTAACTCGAGTAGCAACACTTAACACTATAACTTGTTGAAATTGGACACGAATCA